>NC_061512.1:140518042-140602445 GCF_022539505.1 Lolium rigidum
ACCCATATCGTCGGGTTAGGCCCATAGGCGACGAAAAATACCCCTTAGCGGACGATTTTGAGACGTTGTCTATCAGAAATTTTCTTGTAGTGTCTACAGCTAAAGCTTCGACAGCAAAAGCTTCGGCAGCTGATGGCACAGAAGACATAGGAGACAGCAAGACACTAACAATCGCCGTCCAGACCCCTGGTGAAATCAACAACGCTTCGATAACCACTAACGTGGTGGACAAGCCAGAAGATGAGAAGAACCCCTTCCTTGCCTAAGCAATCTACTAGTGTTTAGTTTTCCTTTTCTTTTCAAGCAGGGCTCTCCCTTTTTCGCCCTTTAGTCCCGTGTTTTTATTATTAATGAGAACTTAAGTTTTGATTCCTTGAAAAGCATTGCAGTAAATCGGAGCACCTAAACCGCATCATCGTAAACCTTGCTTACGCCCCCTGGCGAACGACGGTGCAACATAGTGCGCGGCAAAAGATCGTGCTCCGAAAAAGCCTCTACGAGTGCTACAGGATGCAAAATAAACAAGGACACTAACTCTTCCCTCTGCTATAGATGCCTCTACAAGCGCCGTAAATAGCAAGAGTTCGGAAATACATATAAACACAACCCACGTTCGATATTTTACTTATGGAAATATCAAAGAACAACGGGCTTATTGGCAGAGTTATTGCACCCGATATATTCGGGAGCTGCTGTCAGAACATACATCGGTTGAAAGCAAAGTTGCGCATACAACGGGTTTAGCAAAACCTGCAACACGAGCTGATCACTCAAATAATTTGCTGACCAACGAATACACATACGTCTAAGCGGGCAATTAAGATTTGCTCCTTCAAAATTTGCCAACGGCATTAACACGGTAAAAGTACATATACATGTATCTACCGAACAAAAAGTCTCGGCTAAACAATCCAAACACTTGGATGAAGTAGCCAAAATACCTATTTACAAAACAAACTTAACCCTGAATCACCCTTGCGGAGTCTCTCTTTCTTCAGGTACCTTTGAATCCTTTTCAAGCTTATCGACAATTATATTGGCGGGCAACAATACCTTCGGATACATCGCCTCCAAATCACCAACCGCATTGGAGATAGTCAGCAGATTTGCTAAGGGATAACGTGCAAGGACGAGGGCAAGTGTAAATCTGGCCCCTGCAAAAACCTGAGCTCGCACCAAGTCTCGAATCTTCTTGGTATTCCCAAACTCAGACATCAGAGTCAGCAACGTAGGAGGGACCGCATTAAAGGGGAACATCGTCCTCCAAATTACCCTCAGGGCTTTGTAGCACTTGTCGAAGAAATGGACCTGCTGGACCCGATCCTGAAATTGTGCGACAGCCGAAGCCTTCGAGTGTTCCCGCCAGAAAATCTCTTCGGCTGATGATAGCTGGGTCAATGCGTTCACACGTTCGTGAACTCGCTTGTTCTATTCAGCACGGTTCAGAGCTATGACTAGAAAAGGAATCAACAGAAGATCAGGCAATGCGTTTTTGACAAAAAGTAATGAGCACAAGGATCAGGGAACTTACAGTTTAAACTTTCAGTGGCCTTATGCAGTTCAGTAAGAGCATAGCGCTCTACGTCGGCTGCAATCTCGCCCTTCTTCTTGATAATAGCAGCCAAGGCATAAGTGCTGCGCAGATCCTTTTCCAACTGCGTGATTCGATCCTTCATACGTTGGACTCGATCATCTTCAGAGAGAGCACCCGAAGAATCATCAAAAAATGCAGGCACTGGGAACACCTGCAAGGAAAAGCGTCAAAAGCATGACGGATCACTTCGCATCTGTTGGAGATATGCCCAAGAGGCAATAATAAAAGTGGTTATTATATATCTTTATGTTTATGATAAATGTTTATATACCATGCTATAATTGTATTAACCGAAACATTGATACATGTGTGATATGTAAACAACAATGAGTCCCTAGTAAGCCTCTTAACTAGCTTGTTGATTAATAGATGATTAGTTTCATAATCATGAACATTGGATGTTATTAATAACAAGGTTATATCATTATATGAATGATGTAATGGACACACCCAATTAAGCATAGCATAAGATCACGTCATTAAGTTATTTGCTATAAGCTTTCAATACATAGTTACCTAGTCCTTTCGACCATGAGATCATGTAAATCACTTATACCGGAAAGGTACTTTGATTACATCAAACGCCACTGCGTAAATGGTTGGTTATAAAGGTGGGATTAAGTATCCGGAAAGTATGAGTTGAGGCATATGGATCAACAGTGGGATTTGTCCATCCCGATGACGGATAGATATACTCTGGGCCCTCTCGGTGGAATGTCGTCTAATGTCTTGCAAGCATATGAATAAGTTCATAAGAGACCACATACCACGGTACGAGTAAAGAGTACTTGTCAGGAGACGAGGTTGAACAATGTATAGAGTGATACCGATGATCAAACCTCGGACAAGTAAAATATCGCGTGACAAAGGGAATTGGTATCGTATGTGAATGGTTCATTCGATCACTAAGTCATCGTTGAATATGTGGGAGCCATTATGGATCTCCAGATCCCGCTATTGGTTATTGGTCGGAGAGAGTTCTCACCCATGTCCACATAGTTCACGAACCGTAGGTGACACACTTAAGGTTTGATGTTGTAATAGTAGAACTTGAATATGGAATGGAGTTCGAAGTATTGTTCGAAGTCTCGGGTGGGATCCCGGACATCACGAGGAGTTCCGGAATGGTCCGGAGAATAAGATTCATATATAGGAAGTCATTTTATAAGTTTTAAAATGATCCAGGTGAATTTATGGAAGGTTCTAGAAGGTTCTAGAAAAGTCCGGAAGAATTCACTTTGGAAGGCGGAGTCCCGGTGGGACTCCACCACCCATGGCCGGCCAACCCTAGTGGGGGGAGTCCAAGGTGGACTCCACCAAGGGGGCCGGCCACCCCCCTCATGGAAGGGTGGGAATCCCACTTGAGGTGGGAGTCCCACCTTGGGTAGGTTTCCCTACACATGGAAGGTTTTGGGTTGGGGTCTTATTCGAAGACTTGTAGTCCAACACTTGGGGGTTCCACCTATATAATGAGGAGCAAGGGGAGGGGGCCAGCCACACCAAAGCCATTGTGGCCGCACCCCTCATAGTGGCCGGCCACCTCCCTCTCCCAAACCCTTGCCGCCCCCCTCTCCTCCACCTCTCCCGCAACGCTTAGCGAAGCTCCGCCGGAGATCTCCATCGCCACCGCCACCACGTCGTCGTGCTGCCGGATTCAAGGAGGAGCTACTACTTCCGCTGCCCGCTGGAACGGGGAGAAGGACGTCGTCTTCATCAACACCGAACGTGTGACCGAGTACGGAGGTGCTGCCCGATTGTGGCACCGTCAAGATCTTCTACGCGCTTTTGCAAGCGGCAAGTGATCGTCTACCGCAGCAACAAGAGCCTCATCTTGTAGGCTTTTGAAATCTTCAAGGGTGAGTCTCGATCATCCCCTCGTTGCTCCCGTCTTCTAGATTGCATCTTGGCTTGGATTGCGTTCTCGCGGTAGGAAATTTTTTGTTTTCTATGCAACGAATCCCTACAGCATCAACATCAAGAAGGTACTCCTATCGGGAGAAGTGCAAATGAAAATATCATAACAAAGGTGTACTAGCAACATTGCCAGCACAGAGTTTATTACAAACATAAGTTTTGCGAAAGAACATTGTTTCACATCAGCGCAAAGAGAAGTTTGTTACAAAGATCAAAGAGCTTGGGTCTGAGTCGATAAACTGGGGCCAGCCGATGTCTTCCTTGATGAAACCAGCTCAAGGAGCTAGCGTGCACACTTAAGGGCTGACATTTTGAAGACGCTTAAATCAATGAACTGCCCATCTTGCCCTTTCGGCAGCTCCTTAGACATCTCTTCGATATCGGCCTTGAAGCCATGACCCATCATAAGTTGGAAGGCTAGGAGGGCACCGTAGGTACGTGAAGTGCGTTTGAATACCTCTATAACCTCCTTGGTGTCGACTGCGAAGGCATCGATCAGCTGCCCCAGAGTCTTGTCTTGATTGATCTTGGGGAAGATCATCGAATGCATCCGCGCCATGGCACCTTTCCCCTTTTCAAGGAGCTCCCGTGTAAGCTGGTGGGAGGCGAGAGTCATCGACACACCGTTTGCCGGAGAGTTGTTTGGAATCTTGTCCAAGGCATTGGCAGGGATGTCGGCGGCCTCTACAAGAGAATGAAATAGAAAGAATTATTGACAAAGAATCGAATTGTCAAGTGCAACAATCGACAGAGAAGTATAAAAGAGATTACCAAGTAAAGCTAAGGAAGACTGGCGAAGGAGTTCATCTTTTTCAGCTGCCCGAGCCTCGGCGGCCAGCCTAGACGCTTCCTCTTCTTTCAGCTTCTCCTTCAGCTTGCCCAGTTCCTCCTTCAGGGAGTCGACCTCTTGGCGAGCTGCGGCGGCTATTTTGACTGTGCCGTCCAACTTTGAGGAAGAAGATTTAACCTCCTTCTGCTGCCGAACCTTGTCTGCCTCCAGGGAAGTAAATTGGGAGGCGAAGGCCTCCAAAGAAGATATAACGCCCCGCAGGTCCTTAAGGAAAGAGGAAAAGTAGATGTTTGACAAAGAATCATTAAACAAGGCACGCTCCAGGAAATTCGCGTTGTAATCGAAAAAGACTTACAGGTTTTTCTGAAGGAGGGGTCATGGCGGCAGCAGTTGAAGGAACATCTTTCCCCCTAGAGAGGGAGGAAGCAGTCGATACCTGAGCCGTGGGGGCTGCCTTAGGAGCCGAAGCTTCGGAAGCCGCGACGTCCAGCGGAGCAGCGCCAGATTTGGCTTTCTTAGACCGAGGTTCAATGAAACCTTCGTCACTACGAAAGGAAATGGCTGACAAGAATTATGAAAGAAATGCGAGTAGTAAAAGACAAAATATGAATTCAAGGAAGAAGGCATTTACATATCGAAGAGATCGTCTTCATCGGCAAAGCCACCGGTTTATCTCTTCACGGGCGAAGCTCTGGTCTCCTCCACAGCTGCATTAACAAAGGCATCACAATCAGCGTCATCATCACACACTGATCCCTCTGTGTCGCAAGCATCATTGGCTGAGGAAGGAAGATCGGTGTGGACAGCTTCAGAATCTATCGGATCATCGTGTTCGCTCTCTGGGCCCGTATACTCGGCAGTATGAAAATCAACAGGGACTGAGGAGCCTCTTCCCTCAGAAGTATCGTTTGGCAAATCATGCAAGTTTCCAGAAACTGTGGGGATCTGTCGAAGAAAAGAACGAATAAGAACAATAGTAATTATGTCGACTAAGTGGAGCAGAGTAATAAGAGTATGAGAAGGAAAATTACCTCTGACGGTGGATGATCGGCATCAAGAGGAGTATAAGAAGATATCAATGGGATCGAGTCTTCCTGACTAAAGAGAGTAAGGTGACGGACTTCATCAAGCAGTTCCTTTTCGGACAGTTCAGCAATATTTATCCTGGTTTCATCCTTTGGACCCGAATACAACCACATCGGACGAACTCTGGCCATGACTGGTTGGACTCGACGTTTCAAGAACACCGCTGCCACCTCTGTGCCGATCATAGTTTTACCATCAGCCTCGTTGATCCGATGGAATTTGGCAAATAACTCGTCGGCTGCTGTCCTTTCGTCGGGAGAGAGAATGTTCTTCCAAGAATGCTTAGGCTTGGCTTCGAGGACGCCAACAAAGCAAGGAAGCTGGGACTCGGTTGTTGAGGAATCCTTGACATAAAACCATTTCAGTCTCCATCCTTGCACGGATTCTCTCATTGGGAAACTGAAATAGTTAACCTCTGAATGGACAACAAACCCCACTCCTCCGATGACAAAAGATCCATTACTACTGTTGTATCTCTTTACGAAGAAGATCTTTTTCCACAACCCAAAGTGAGGCTCAATGCCCAAGAACACCTCGCAGAGGGTGATGAACACAGCAACGTGAAGGATTGAGTTAGGGGTGAGTTGCCACAGTTGGATTTCGTAAGTCCGCAGAAGACGATGAAAGAATTCGTGGGCAGGAAGCGAGAGACCTCGATACAAGAACGACAGGAACACCACGGTAAAACCAGCAGGGGGATTGGGCCGAGAAATCGCACCTGGAAGAATCACATTCCCCTCGTCGGAGGAGATTAACCCCAGGCTTCGGGCACTCTTCTCATCACGCTTCGTGATGGAGGACGCTAGCCAATCTCCAGGTTTGGCTATCGAGGTTGGCGGCGCTGGCGGCGCCGGAGCTGGGGGAGGAGCATCTGGAGCGCTCCTCTTCGGAAGATTCGAGGAGGCTTTGGCGGCGGCGCCACCGCTCGTGGAACTGGCAGCGGCAGCAAGGTTCTTCTTCTTCACCATTGCGAGATCTGGGGAAGATCAGATAAGCGGTGGTGGCGGCGCAGCGGTTGCGAAGGAAAGAGGAATAAGAAGGACAAGAAGATGCTACGGCAAATATGGGAGAAGATTAAAGATTTTTCGTCCTTTGGAGATTTTAAGAGAGGGAGAATTTGAGGACTGCGTGGGCACGTGTCTTTGCTGCCAGTTCATTAAGGGGACCTTTTTCCATTGATGATTGCGGAAATCGAGGAGGCGCCTTGGTAACTGTATGAGAAGGGCGGATATTGCTTAAAAATAGGGCCAGACAGAGAAAGAATGGGCCCAGCGGGTCGCGTCTTATCGGTCAAAATCAAGATGTCAGTAAACATCATCAATGACGTCGTGAGGAATGCTCGAAGCATTCGAAGGAATAAAAAAGGTATCGGATGGTGAACTTGAGTCTATGCACGGATTGCGAGCATCCGCACTTAGACTTGGGGGCTACTCCCATCGGGAGCGTTGGACGCGCACCCGACAAAATGAAGACTCGAAGAAAAAAGATTGAAGAAAAAGATTGCTCAGCTCGAGTCTGCACCCGGTTTCAAGCACCCGTGCCTAGACTCGGGGGCTACTCCCATCGGGAGCGCTGGACGCGCACCCGACAGAACTCTTTTGCACTCCAGGATCATGCCCGAGACTTGATTCTATGTAGGGTAACGTTGTTTTGCCATCGGTAGTTAACCAACAAAAGTTGGGCACGTTACTCATTATCCCTTGCGTGCGGAAAATATATCGGATGACCTATGAAGACTTGCAGAAAAACTTCGGCAGAGCAAAACGTTCGAGTGGTACAACTTGAGTCTACGCACGGATTGCAAGCATCCGTACCTAGACTCGGGGGCTACTCCCATCGGGAGTGCTGACGCGCACCCGACAGAAGAAGATGATGCTGATTCAAGATAAACAAGAACGATCAAGGAGAAGAACATTAAGAGGAAGCATGCTTCAGTCTCTACCCGAACTATTTTCGGCTAGACACTCGGGGGCTACTGACGTGGGCATTACCCTTCGGGTAACCGACATTGCCCTATCCTGTATAATATAGCTGGAGGCCCATGAAGGCACTTGGAGGCAAGACGGGCAACTTGGATGGCGTACCAGAAGATTCCTTGGCGGGCAAGACAAGGAAGGAGCCGAACAAGGAAAATTTAGATTTAGAACTACTGTAAATCTAGTCGTACTCGGTTAGATCTCTTGAGACCTGGCCTCCTATATAAAGGCCAGGAGAGGGGGCTGCCGAGGGACACGATCAATCTTAGCAATCTTAGCCACCAAAAGTCTAGAGCTAGGTCGCCGCAGCACTTAGTCTCTCGACGAGATCTCAGCTGAACCCTTTGGCACCCCATTGTAACCCAATATTCTCATAATCAAGATCAGACAGGCAGGACGTAAGGGTTTTACCTCATCGAGGGCTCCGAACCTGGGTAAATCGCTCTTCCCGCTTGTCTGTGAACCGATGTCTCGTGTCAGCTTACAGGATTCCATCAACCCTAAGCCCCAATCGGAGGGCATTGCCAAGGAGTACCCTCGACACCAATTGAACAAGCGACTGCAAGGATCATGGCACAAAATGCAGCGAGAGGATTCCCTGGGATGCTTGGAAGCATCGATTGTATGCATTGGTCATGGAAGAACTACCCGTTTTCTTGGCAAGGTATATACACAGGGCGTCATGGATATTGTTGTGTGGTGCTTGAAGCTGTGGCATATTATGACATATGGATTTCTTATTCTTTCTTTGGCATGGCGGATCACACAATGACATCAACGTGTTGCAGCGGTCTCCGGTGCTCAACAAACTAGTGGAAGGTCATGCTCCACCATGCAACTATGAGATCAATGGCCACCAATATACCAAAGGCTATTATGTAGCCGATGGTATAAATCCAAAATGGGCAACTTTTGTCAAAACAATCCTTGCTTCATCAGGTCAGAAGAATGGCCACTTTGCTTCGCGACAGGAGGCTTGCAGGAAGGATGTCGAGTGGGCATTTGGTGTGCTTCAAGCTCATAATTTGCTATTGTTCGATACCCTGCTCTAAGCTAGCCTCAGGAACACATGTGGGAGGTGATACATGCTTGTGTGATCATTCACAACATGATTGATAGCTCCAAATTTCGATGCTTTTTACTACGGATTTCCACCAATTATGTCTTGGTTTCATTGGGTTTTCATTAGATTTTGTGTTTCAACTAATGTTAATATCACAATCCAGGCAAAACCTTGCTTTTGAACTATGTATTTTAGGAAACCATCATTTTTGGAGGATCCGAGGACATTTATGAGCTGATTGCAATGGAATAAAGACATTTCCTTTTGAGGACCAATTCATCCTAGTGATCCAGGGAGTTTAGCGGGAACCCGTACGGACTCGGGTGACTGTACCGCCCGCCCGTACTGAGCGGCACCACCTTCCCCTTATCAAACCAAACCCTTTTCGCGAAGGAAAGCAGGCGAGAAACACAACGCAGCAGCCACCATTCACCCGAGAACATAAGAGATCAGACCTGGAGAAGGGGAAGACCATCCTCGACTCCACCGAAGATTAATCTCATCAAGATCACCGCCTCATCCATCACACCCCACTTGTACTGAGAGCGAGAGAGATTCATACTTTTAAGATTAGGGATTGAAACCTCTATTCCATCTTGGTTTGTATTTGATTTGATCTTCAACTATTGTGGCTTGCTATGGTAATATCGATATGAACTCCATTTACTTTGCTATGATATCATTGTGTTATTCTTCTCTCATGTGTGAATAGATACCATTGGCGTGGGAGATGTAGGGGATTGGTGAGATGTGACGTGCCAATTTTATTTCATCTATTTGTGAATTTATGATTAAGATGATTATATATGAGTATGAATCTTTATGTGCATCTAATGCTGTTATCTAATTTAAGGGCCCAGATAGCATGTTCTCAAGAGCTCATAAACAGGAACTTGTGTGCTAGTGGATCGGTGACCCCCCGAGTAACACGACCGATATCAAAGAGGATCTAGCAATACTCAAGGAATCACAAGGAACCACCAAGCTTAAAGCTTTACTCCGGTTTAACCACCTTAATAGATGCGCTGACCATGTCTTTGGTAATAGGCAGAAGGATTATTGGAGGAAGATGAAATCTACCAAGAGGAGTCTTTCTCTCTTATGGGTTGCTTGCCTTCTCAGATATAAATAGGAAGAATCATATTCACTTATCAAATTTATTCCACTAGGCACATTCACTATCACCATGAACTGAATCACCCCGCGCCTACTTTTCATCTGCAGAAACTCGTTTACTTCTTATTAGTTATTTACTTTTGTGCACTTTACTTTATTGCATTATCAATACTCCAAAATATTATCATTTACATTCACCATTTTCCATTTCAATTCTTGTAGTCTATTCACCTAAGACTTGTGACACCTTGGGTGCAACATAAACATCCTCCTACGCTCCTTGTTGGGACACGATATAAAAACCGGAAATAATACTTCCACAAAAATATGCACGAATGATCTTGTGTTCTTGCAGGCTATCAATGACCATCGAGGATGACCACAAGAATCATGCCAGGAGACATATTGGTCCCTATGAGTGTCAGGGCCCTTTTGCGGAGGTTGATCATGAGGTGTCTGCAGATTTTGCTAATTTCGTCGCCATGCACACAGAGATCCGTGGCAACAATGTTCACGAGCAACTTCAAAATGATCTCGTTGAGCATATGTGGATGGTCAAAGGATTATAAGGAAATGCGGTGGCGCCTTGATCTAGCCCCATTTATTATATTTGTTTTGTTGTTTTATTATTTATTGTATTATAATTTGAAAACAATTTTAGCAAACACATTATTTGTATTATATGTTTAATAAAATGGTTGTGTTTTCATCAAAAAAATGTAGAGCCTCGTTTGGGGGACGCGGCTGGGCAGCGACGTCCCCCAAACGTGGCACGAAGAAAAAAGTGTCCCCGAAACGCTCGACCCGGTGCTGTTTGGGGGACACGACTAGAGATGCTCTAAGACTCTGAACTTCACTTATGTTGCCGCCCCCACTTGTATACGAAACCCAGAACACCCAAGCCAGTCCCTCAACATCACAGAGACTCGAACCTCCATTGCTAGTCCTTCAAGCCGGCTTTCATGATATTCTCCGCCTCTGATTTCACCATGGATCAGATTGTTATCCGATAGCGACAGAGAACAAAGCTTCGGGCCGCTCCCTCCAGAACCAAACGATTGGAATAAAAGCATGTGTGCGTACGACCGAATACCACCCGATCCTGCAAACTCGAGGTATAAGGTGACGGAGCCTTCCGGAACTCACCACTCCGACTAGATGAAGAAGAACCGACATTAGGATGGTAACCATCTTCGGACAAGAGAAACCTAGGACCGCCAATTTTATTCTTAAACGCGGATGAATACCACGCAACAATCCGCTGGCCAATGACAACAAAGGAGGTTTAGAAAATGGTGGACAAGCACCATCCTTGCTTTGCTAGGTCGCCGTCGCCGAGCCCAGGGACGCCGCCTCGGCTTGAGAGAAGAAGATGATATGGCAGGTTGCGGAGCATGAGACACCCCGTCTAGGATCCAGTGGGCGTTGCCCAGGAGGGCTCCCGATCGGCCAAGGCTATCCACGGCACCACCATGCACATCGCATTGCCCGACCAGGCCCTCTGGGCCCAGATCGGGCTCACGCCGCTACGACCACACCGCACCCATCAGCCTCGCCGGCTTCCAAAGCCCCGCCACCTTGCCGTCTACTCCAAAAACCACCTGGCCCGCCCGACGCCGCACCTCCCTGCTCGGACACACTGGAGGAAGCGCCGCCGCTGCCCTCCACCATTTTGGGGGACGAGCGCTGCCACCGCTGCTGGCGTCGGCGGCGGCAGCGGCCTGGCCAGGACGGAGTTGGGACGGAGGCGGTTAGGGTGTCTAGACCTCCGGAATCTCCCGAGCGGGAGCGACCCGGGAGGCAGTTCCGGTTAGGCGGGAGCCACCCAAGGATATTTCACTCTTTAGTTTATTTGTTTGACAGTAAATTGACTCATTTTACGAGTGTGGACATATGGAACCCGAGCCCCATGTAGTCCAATTTCTTAAAGATATACACTGGTATTTAAAACTACCAGTAACCAGATTTTCTCTGTGCAGATGAATAAGGATGGCTTCCTTCAACGTGTAATGTTTTTTGTTAAATTTTTGATATTTTAGGCTACAAAAAAATCATAAAAACTATGGCGGTAAGTCGGCACTATAATTTCAGTTCTAGTTTCACATTTTTCATTTGTGTGTTGATCGCTGACACATAATTGTGTAAAAGTTTACATGTTCATATTTGACATCTATATATATATATATATATCGGAATTTTTTGTCTGATCTTTATTGGTTGTACCTGACAACGACGACGTCTAGGTATAGTTATCTTGTTGAAAACATTGCATGTAAACTAACCGGATCCGGTTAGCAGCATTTTTGTGTGGTTCTCTTTTTGAAGGTGTTGGTTTGGAGAACCTTTGCTTTTGCTTGTTGCCGTCTGGCTTTTATCGCACCAACATGACATTTGGGAGTTATGTCTTCTTTATAAGGTTGTGTGTATCCTCCGTGTCTATTTGACATTGAGTTGTTACAAAGTTAGAGTGTAGTAACAGATAGCTTCTTAGTATTAATATATTATCTTTTGTAAAAAATATAAATCCATCTATTTTTAAACTAAAATAATAACATTTTTGAATTTTCCAAAAATCAAGCTACATGGAGCTCCAGAGTAATCTCACACCCTTCCATATACAGTAATCTCGACATTCTTATTCTTTCAAGTTTAGTTATATTTTTTCGTTTAAGTTATGCTGTAATGAAAGATAGAGAAATAGGTGCGCATTTGTTGAGTGGTTGTTCATTTAGGTGTATGAGGGTACCTCAAAGCATAGAGTGGTTCTTACACTAGTAAGAGTTCTAGAAACACACTAATAAATTGAGCTCATCCTTGAACGTTTCATGTACGTATGGTACGGTGGACAACAAACTCCATCAACCTACGTACGTACAAGCTTGCTAACTTGTATACCAACTTGATAAATTCATCTGTTGTAGCACGTACGGCAGATCTTGACGCCGAAGTCATTGAGTGTAGCAAGGGCAAAAGACCTGGCTAAGAGCATCTCCAACAGACGCTGTAAACGACGTTGTATCAAAAAAAGTGACTAGTTTAGCGTGTGGGTGTAAATTTATGCTCTAACAGGTGCTGCAACCGGCGCTGTAAAATAGAGCTTGGGGCAAAAGCGCTATCTCGTGCACTATATCTACAACGCTGGAAAGAGCGCGCTGTATAAGTCGCGCGCTGAAACAACAACCTATTTTTACAGCTCCAAAGTTTAGAGCTTCTGTTGGAGGTGAATATGACCTCACGCGCAAAATATGGATGGAGCACGATGTAAAATGCTTTTACAGCGCTAAAATTTAGAGCGCCTGTTGGAGATGCTCTAAGAGTTGTTTGCGTACTCATATTAATACATTTCTATTTTTATGGCCTAACAGTTAGAATAATTCTAGCAAATACATTTCTACTAGGACTCCTTTTATCAAAAATAAAATATCCAAATTTCTGAATAATTTTCTCGATGCCACGATTTCTCTCTGGCATTCCTAGATATACATAACAACAACAGCCATCATTGAGTAACTTACGAAATTTGCAGAGAAAAATATGGACCTATCAAATATATGAATTATTTAATTTTCTATTACATTACAGTAATACTCTGGATTAATATTATTTAAGTCTTTTGTGTATGACCAAGCGGCGGCGATTGACAAAGATTGTTTAGGGGCCCAAGAACGCCAATCATGCTTAAACTTTGAGTAATATCAAGATTTTAACATGAATATTATAGATATCTTCAAAAAATCTAGAGTAGGGGGCAATGGCCCCCTGGCGGCCTCGCCTAGGAAGCTCCGCCACTGTGAATAAGGGGTCCTTAGTTTATTGGTGCCCTAGCAGGGACCACTAAAAAAGATCGCTGAAGGGCGCAAGGGGTCCTTAGATTAGTGTCGCCCTAGCAGAGACCACTAAAAAAGATCGTTGAAGGCTGCTCTTCTTTGAATTCCAGGTACCCTGATGATCCATTTGATAGAATATGGGAATTAGATTCTGCGAGGACAGCGAATTATGTAGTTGATGTTGCTCCGGGGATTCAAAAAATATCAACCGCAAACCCTGTTTTAATTTTGTCGGTACTGAGTTAGAACCACCTGAAAAGGCCATGCAAAAAACAGTGATTGGCCGAAATGGATCCTTGAACTACCGACTTGATTTGGACGGGTTCGTGGAAAATGCATGGGGGATCTCACTTCCATTTGTTTTCTGGAGTTTAGTAAGACAAATGATTCTTCAAAGGGCCCAATCTTGAATGCCATGGAAATTTACAAACACGTCCATATTACTGTGGTGGGATCTCAAGATGTATCGTAGAGAAGAACTGTTTCGACTAATTTGGTGGTTCTATAATATTGACAGCAAACATCATGGCTAGCTTGGTATCAAGGTATCCGCAAGCAGGTTGGGCACAAGAGGGTGGTGATCCGTGTTTGCCAGCATCATGGACCTGGGTGCAATGCAGTTCAGAAGCAGCACCTAGGATTTTTTCGATGTATGATAGTCGTGCAATTCTGCCTTCACTTTGGAGTTATTTACTAATATCTTGTACTAAAACCTAAGAATTGTCCCTCGCAGCACGTTGTTAGGGAAGAACATTACAAGAAGTATCCCTGAGGAACTGACAAAGTTATCCGCATTGGTCGACTTGTAAGATCAGATGGTTCATTCTTTTCATCTTCCTTTTTTCCGCTTCCACTTTTCTGACCTATTTTCTTTGAAAATGCAGAAAACTCGATGGTAACTCATTTTCTGGTGAGATCCCTGATTTCATTGGATGCAGAAATCTGCAGTATATGTGAGTTTGCAGTTTTTGTCATAGTGCAGCATTCTGCAGGATTTATCAAACTAATTCATTTTTTTCCTGTATTGCAGTCACCTTGAAAACAATCAGTTAACTGGTGAATTGCCATCCTCATTGGGGGATCTTCCTAACCTCAAAGAGTTGTAAGTTACTACATACTTATGTGCACTTTGTTTCTCCATTTCAGTGCAATTCTACATTCATGCATAAACTTTGACTAATATTTAAAAATCAAGCATAATATTACAAATATCATTTCTAGAAAATCTGGAGTTGAGGGGGGCAACGGCTGCCCTTGGCCTAGGGAAGCTCCACTATTGTGTCTCCTACGGCCAACAAAATCTTGGAGCAGCCCTAAGTGTAACTGTAATTTAGTAGATTTGGCAATTCACAACTTCATCCAAGTGCATGCTCTATCATTGTCCTCCTACTGTGCTCTTTCTCTCAAATTTTCTCAGATGGGTTCATGCTGAACCAAAAAGTGAAGGTACGTCCGAACGAAAAGAAAGAAAGAAAGAACATCAGCAGCTACATGGACCCATCATCCATGCATGATTCCGTTCCAATTCCATCATACTGTTGATAGATGCATGGTACACATGCGCTCTGCGTGTGTGTGAAAAGGAAGTTGAATAAAAGGGTAAGGGAGGAAGAAAACAGAAGCAATAGTGTTTTGTTTTGTGATGGCTTGAGCTTTAAGCATGACCAAGCTATAGCTAGGTTGTACAACATGTGACAGGGTCCAAGGCGTCACAATCGATCATTAGTGTGTCTTTGCATCATACATATATATTCGCACCCTTATAAGCTAAGCTAGCTAAAATAATCCTAACATGTATACATCCCAAACATGAAGCAATGATTTTTCTTGGGTTGCCACCTTGGTGAATGGCCAGGCTTATCGTGAACCCTACCTGTTTTAGTCCATGTACGTAGACAGCTTGTTTAGAGTAGTGATGGAAATATAACATGTTCCCTTTATGGCCTGGAGCCCTTATAAATATCTGGACAACAAAATTACTACTCCCTCCATCAATAAAAAGATTTTTTGAATTTATCTCAATTTGCATGTATCTATACCCTAAATAGTGTTAGCATACATCATGTAAGCCATTGTTTTATGAACAGAGGTAGTATTTAAAAATTTATCCCAAGTGTCAGAACTTTTCGTGAGAAAATACAAATGTAACTCCAAGACGACCCATATGGACACAGAGACAACCACTAAAATATGTACCTCCCAGTTTCATAATTTTTATCGTAGTTTAGAACAGATTTGAATTAAAATCATGACCCAAATTATGAAATGGAGGGATAAATGTTTTGACACTGCCATTTCTGTTTATTAAGCGATATAGGTACTTCCGTAGTACTCTACTAGTGTTGAGAACACTGTTACATCTTTGAATAAAAAGCAGGTGGTATCCCAGATATGATGATCGGTCGATCAATTGGTCACAGCAATCAATGCCATGCATCCACGCAGCAATCGCGTTTGGAAAAGCTAGCTAGCCAGTTAGCTTGTGTTGTTGCTTTGGTAGTGTGTCGACGGTCGTTCCCTCAATCGCTTTGTGGTGCTTGAGTGTTGCGGCAAGCTAAGCTGAGTGATAAAACTTTGCCAAAAAGGAGAAGCACTCCGCTAAACACCACCCAACAAGGACCGTCCGTCGATCGATGTCTTCAATCGCATATCCAAAGGCACACCCAAAAGTTGAAAGTCACTTATGCACGCATGCACGACAAAATTGACAGGATGACGTTGACATCAGCAAGTACTCAACGTACTCTAAGTCCCATCTCCATATTTGTCCAAATAAAAGTTATATATCGACTATATATGTGTGTGACGGTGTGAGTAAGTTTAAGTGTCACGTTGGCCCCAACGGTTATCATCGAAGCCTCATAGTCGATCATAGGAGCACAAAAATTCACAACAGAACACCAAGATTTGGGATCACAGTTCAACACTAAACACTTACATGTGTGGGACATGTTTAACGGGCACTCCTCCCCATGTACTAATCAGAGTACCACGATGGCAACCCCGCCGAGCTCTTACATACACATCGGGTCTACAAACGACATGCTAGTTCGGCGCTCGTCCTCAAACTTGATCTTGTGTCTAACCTATAACTTGCGTCTAGTTTATTTTAGCTACCCACGGTGCCTTTATATATTAGGACTAGGTTACAGAGTTCAACTCCAGCACTTGATCTACTGCTAATTACAATCCCAATGATATTACTCGTACACATATTTGAAACATATCTCATATTTAAAACATATCTCAAGACTCAAGAACTACACCTTGACGAATATGTCCTCCGCCATTATGAAGCCGTCATGCACAAACCTCTATGTGCTTGAACTTGAACCACTAATCATAAGCTTCACTCGGATTTTATGATAGTATGTTGAAGGTGTAGCTAGAGTCATCCTGAATAAACCCCATGTCATCGCGTATCGAAACACGCACACCCATACGCCGCGTGTTGCCGCACCAAAAAAATTCAGAAACCATCAGCGTCACGCTCCTATGTTGTCACCGTCGCCGATCTCGCCGTCATTTATGTTCCTACTGGCATCCCTACCGATCCGCTAGACTATCCAGACTAATCCCTACTGAGCCCAGCCGGATTTGTCAAAGTGCAACCATGCTCCATCTGACGTCGTATCCGCCCATTACATTCTGTGGTACATCGCTTGACGCCATGCACTTGAGGCTACTGCAACCATGCTCCATCTGCCTACAACGATCCTCGTCCAGCTTCATGGTACAAACCTTGCACACAAATCAACAAATTTATCGGAACACATAAATTCCGTCCAAATCAATGTGCATCTCCATTATTTTATCTTGCTCTTTAGCTCATGTCCTTTCTTTTTTGAGAGAGGGTAATGCTCGTGTCTTTAGAAACTCATGACTTTGACCATGGCCGCCATCGATCAGACAATTTTTTTCCCACCAAACCTCGTGCACGCTGCTACACTTGACGATCTGCTACCTCTGGACTGCCCGTGCACGGTGCACCGCGCACCAGCCTCATGCCACTGCCTTGGTGCTGCTGGCTTGCTTGCTCTTTTTTTTTTTGAGGTTTTGCTGCTGGCTGGATTGCTCTTTTTTTTTTTTTTTTTTTTTGAGGTTTTGCTGCTGGCTTGCTTTATCGCACATCATGCACGTAGACCGGATCAAGCCTGAGCCTTTGCCTCGCGCTCAACCTGCCCATGCATGATGCATTGCAGCTGCCTAGGCCGCGTCAGCCCAGATGGGCTTCGGCCATGAGCCTATGTGGGCTGCGCCACAAGCCTGGGCACCATTGGCATTGCGCCCACTCGGCCACTCGGGACCGGTGAATGCTATACACTGATCAGGTCGGTGTATACCAATCACCGCACACCCCTGTCGTTATCTGGGCCTAGCCCATTTATCTCGTTATGCGTTGATTGTGTCACATTGGAACCCTTCGCTGCTTTTTCTCGTAGATTCCGTTTCTGCGTTTTTATTTATTGAGGATTCCGTTTCTGTGTGGATTCACTAGCATATTTTCTCATTTCCGCTAGTTTCCCGTTTTTTTCCTTCGATTCCTTTTCTTTCTTATTATATTTTTTCCGAATTTATTTTTTCTTTGCTTTTATTGTTTATTTATTTATTTATTTTTTCTTTCCTTTCTTAAGAACAAGTTCATAGCTAAGCTAAAACAAACATTTAGATTTTCCTTTCCTGTTTTTGTTCTATGTTATCTATTTACTTATTTTATTTAAATATTTTAATGTATTGAAAAATTTCAAGTGTTGAAAAATGTATTTTTTTTGAAAATTGGTCCATAAAATTTTTTCATTTTTTTTTCTCCTTTCTGTTTCTGTTTTCTATTTTATTTTTTTGTTCTTTTTTGTTACTTTTAATTTTCAGATTCGAAAAATATAAATATATTAAAAATGTTGAAATTTAAAAAATGTTCAAATTTGGGAAATGTTCGCATTAGAAAATGTTCAAATTCAAAAATTGTTCAAACCTAAAAAATTTCAATTTAATTTTTTTCAAATTTAAAAAACGTTTATTTTAAAATTTCCAAATTTTAAAAAATTGCGTAAAAAAATTCAAATTAAAAAAGTTCATCTTAAAATTTGTACATATAAACATTTTTAAAAAATCAAATTTTAAAAAGTCATGTTTTTGAAAAATGTTCAGATTTAAAAATATCATTCAAATATAAAAATTGTTCAAACTAAAAAATTGTTCAAGTATGAAATTCTTGAAATTCAAAAATTATTCAAAATATAAAAATTGTTCAATTTGAAAATTGTTCACATTTTAAAAATGTTCAAATGCAAAAAATGTTCATGTAAAATATTAAATTTTCGAAAATATTTTTTTCAAATTTTGAAACTTCGGGTTTGAAATTATTTTAACTTTTAAAAAAATGTAAATAGATAAATATAAAAAGGAAAAAAAAGTAGTGAGTACCGTGGGCCGGCCCAAAACGCCCACTGGGGGTGTGCGGCGTGGTGCGCCCACCGCACAGCTCGGTGTATATCACCTGAATGCTATACACCGATCAGGTCGGTGTATACCAATCACCGCACACCCCTGTCGTTATCCGGGCCTAGCCCATTTATCTCGTTATGCGTTGATACTGTCACATTGGAACCCTTCGCTGCTTTTTCTCGTAGATTCCGTTTCTGCGTTTTTATTTATTGAGGATTCCGTTTCTGTGTGGATTCACTAGCATATTTTCTCATTTCCGCTAGTTTCCCTTTTTTTTCCTTCGATTCCTTTTCTTTCTTATTATATTTTTTCCGAATTTATTTTTTCTTTGCTTTTATTGTTTATTTATTTATTTTTTCTTTCCTTTCTTAAGAACAAGTTCATAGCTAAGCTAAAACAAACATTTAGATTTTCCTTTCTTGTTCTATGTTATCTATTTACTTATTTTATTTAAATATTTTAATGTATTGAAAAATTTCAAGTGTTGAAAAATGTATTTTTTTTGAAAATTGGTCCATAATTTTGAAATTGTTCATGTATTTAGAATTTTTTTTGCGAGTTCTTGAAAATATTAATAGTTTAAATAAAATTTAAGATGTTTAAGAAAATGTTCATGCTAGTTAAAAAACCTTTCAATGTTCACTAATATAATTGCACAAGATTTTAAAATGCTCACTGGTTCAGAAAACTTCACGGGGTTTAAAATGTTCACTTGATTAAAAAATGTTTACGCGGTTCAAAGGTTATTCAAATGAGAAAGATGTTCTATTTTAGGAAACCTTTCAAGCAAGATACTATTCAATTTGGAAAACAGTTCAAATAAAATAACTACTCAAAGTAAAAAATGTTCAAATTAGAAAAAAGTTTAAGTGGGAAAACCGTCGAAACAACATGTTGTTCAAACTAGAAAACTGTTCAAATAAGAAAACTATTCAAATGGGAAAACCGTTCAAATAAAATAATTGTTCCTGCTGAGACACTATTCAAATAAGAAAAATGTTCAAGTGAGAAAACCACTCAAGTAACATAATTTTTCAAATTGGAAGACTGTTCAAATGAGAAAACCGTTCAAATAACATAATTGTTCCAACTGAGAAACTGTTCAAATAATAAAAATGTTCAAGTGGCAAAACCGCTCTAGTAACATAATTGTTCAAACTAAAAAACTGTTCAAATAAGAAAAGTGTTCAACTCAAAAAACCGTTAAAACAATAGATTGTTCCAACTGAAAAATAGTTCAAACAAGAAAAATGTTCAAGTGGGAAACCCATTCAAATAACATAGTTGTTCAAACTAAAAACTATTCAAATAAGAAAATGGGAAAATGTTCAAATAACATAATTGTTCAACTAAAAAATGTTCAAATAAGATAAAAATGTTCTTATCGAACAACCGTTCAAAATTAGATAAATGTTCATATTCCAAAATCGTTTAGAATTGGTTTGTCTTTAAAAAAATTAAACGTAACTTTGATTCATTAGAATTTAATCTCTTTTACAACCTGAGGTATTTTTTGTTCATCACCTTTAAAAATCGGTTCAATAAAAAAATGTTTGGCTTTAACTTGCCTTTTTTCTAAAATATACTCCTCATGTCGAGTTTTTTTTTTCCTTTTTCCTTTATTATAACAGTCTAACATACGATCAAATGATCACTAGAGATCAGCGCGACGCAACAAATAGTCGAATGAAGTAAATCAAAAAATTAGTTGGGAGAAGTATAGAAAAACAGTCAGAACTGACCGATGCACAAAAAATTATATCTTTCTCATTGTTGTCTATGTGTACACAAAAGAGTACGAAAATCAGTACCACAACCGGATGAATCAGTACTTCAGTAGGGAAACAACGATTAGCGAAACGCAATAAAATGATTTCAGTTTTTTTTTTTTTTTTTTTTTTTGAGAACCATGATTTCAGTTGTTGAAGGAACCTGGAAGGCAAGCCCCCAGCCGGGCGGATTAATCGGAAAGCAACCCGTATCAAACCGGACGCAAATAACGAACGTGGGCCAAGCCCATGTACGGGCAGAGGGTGTGCGGCAACTGGTTCCAGACGAGCAGGTCGGTATAAAGGAGCTCCCCTCGGGACCCACCTGCTTTCCGATCTCCATGATTCTGCCACGACGTCCTCTAGATTACGTCTAACCTAGTAGATTATACGAGGACAAACAATCATTACACAAGAATATAACATTTGATAACACGGTTCAGTGATTAACGACAGGGCATGTTAATTTGTGCCATGGGCGTCCGACCGTTTCCAAATTCTTTTTTTTTACAAGATAAGGAGCTTTATTTCAAACGGTGGGATTACAATCCTTTGAAAGGATATCAACTAAGAATGATGGTGTGTAATTAATCCACAAGCACCTTCTTCTCTCTAAACTGGCTCTCTTAGCACAAAAATGGGCTGCTTCATTAGCTTGACGCCCTACAAAAAAAAAGCTATGCTCCTTAATTTCCTCGCATATACTGGCAATCTCAGATCTACCTCCGCCAGAGTGTTTCATAAGCTTCAACAATTCTAGTGCATTTGTTTCAATCTCGATTGAACGATAGTTTCGTTCCAGGGCAAGGTGAACTCCATCTCTCACCGCGTGTGCTTCCATGACTAGAGGGTTCGCAGCATGTACATACCATAGGGCTTGTCCCCAAACAAGGCCACCATTGTGGTCCCTCGCAACCAGCCTCGTGGCACCTTGATGCAAATCAGAATTAAAACTAGCATCAACATTAAGTTTGATGATTCCCTGAGAAGGTCGCCTCCAGCAAGCTTTTGGTTTTACCGCAGGTGGTTTCTTCTTCTTCTTCCCAATCTGGGCGAGGTCATATACAGGTTCCATACCCAACGACCGAATCAACAATCGATCTTCTACCACCTCCATGCCAGAGTGTGTTTCTCTCGGTCCAAATGGACCAACACGCACATAAAACTGTACATGCATATCCTCTAGTTACTAGATTACCATCCAATATGTCCACTGCCCATGAGCTTGGATGTAGAACATGTAACTTAAATGCAATTGCTTTCTTCAATTCTTTCCAAAATAGTCGAGCCCACGTGCATTCATAAAATGCATGAAATATGGACTCCTCCTCGGCACCGCAGGTTTTACATAATGCAATCTCATCCATGTGCCTCCGCTTTAGAATCTGTCGACACGACACATATTCATTCAGCACCCTCCACCAGAAGCAACGAATTTTTGGTGGTACCTCTAATTTCCAAAGTACCTTCCAGTATGGATTTGATCCAGAACCCGAGCTACTAAGATCATTGTTCTGATTCTCAATAGACAATTGCTTATAGCACGATCGCACTGTGAAATTTCCATTTCTCTCAAGCGACCAAGCCCAGAAATCCTCTGTGAACGTGCCTATAGGTATACTGCTAATTGCCACCACATCTGGATAAACAAAATTTTCCTCTAGCTTCGCACTATCCCAACAATTCAAATCCACATTTATTAGCTCTTCCACCCTGGTAATTTCCGAGGACGGATTTCTGACCGGTTTCATGCCAATGTTTGTTGGGATCCAAGGATCCTCCCACACACGTATTAATGATCCATCCCCCATTCTTATTATTAAACCATCTCGTGTCTTTCCTACAATTTTCGTCTAGTCTATTTTAGCTATCTATGATGCCTCTATACATGAGGCCCAGGTTACAGAGTTCGACTTCAATATGTAACCTATCGCAAAGTACAACTCAAACGGTAGGACACATTCTACATATAGCTCAGCATAGAGCCATACCATTCTACTATACTATTTTTGTAAAAGGAAGAAGAGAAATGGCATAATCCCCGAAAAACCAGTTCTAAACTTGGATGTAGATGCTCCTGATTGAATAAAAAAACAAAAAAAAAAACATAGTAAACAAATTCAAGAAAATATGAAATTTCTGGACAATGAACATAAACAAGTGTCCTAACTTCACACCAAAAATCTCCGAGAAAAGATGTGTGTAGTGGTCTGTGCCAAAAAGACAAAATGCGGTGCTGTTTGGAACATCTAGATTTGTTTCTTAACATCACTCTGATTTATCTTTTTTTCACAGACCACTACATATGTCTTTTTCCAGAGATTTTTGGTGTAAAAAAAACACTTGTTCATGTTCATTCTCCAAAAATTTCAGATTTTTTTGAATGTTTTTGCTATTGTTCTCAATTTTTTTATTCAACCAGAAGCATCTACACCCGGGTTTAGAAATGCCTTGTCCCATAATCCCTCACTTATGTGTACAAGTTTCGTACAACATCGCATAGTAATAGAATATCGTATAGAATCCTAAAACCCTTAACTTGACTAACCGCACATATTATACTCACAATTTCTAATTCTACACAAACCTCATTCTAGGGTCCAGCGAGGTCATGCTTTTTAGCTAGCCGCGCGATCTCGATTGGACGACTCGTGCAACATTTTTTTAAATATAATCCTAATTAATTTTAACTAGCTGAGTTTGTTTTTCGCCTTTTCTTTATCTATTTAAGCAAGTTTTGTTTGTGTGGCTGCGTTGGATGTAGCGCACGACTCAAACAGACACTTGAACGCCAGCATGTTCATCTTTATTCGAGTGGTCACCCATACGAACCAAATCGAACACAAAAGATGTCCAATTTAAGTGGAAACATTAGAGATGGACTTACTTGCTCCATCCAGGAGCAACCACTCTGGATCATCCTATGGTTGACCAACAATGTGGAGACAACAATGGGAGCAGTGCCATGGCGGCCGGGGTGTGGGTGGGGGTCCGTGGTGGCAACAACATTGCAGGTAGGAGCTCTTGCTCGGTTTGAAGGGTGCGTGTGTGCCCTTCCACGACGACACGAGCTAAGGGAGCTTGCGGTGGCGAGATTATACATGAAGCAATGAGGTAGCGCAGCAGGACTACATGCGCACCACAATGTCTTATTGCCATTTTTTCAGGCAGAGAGCTTTATTCAGCTAAAACTAGACCTAGTCTACTAGCCAAAAGGCTGTTGACCAGAAAGTATGGCGTACAATTGATCTATATATTGGTCACCATTACAGTGCAAGCTAGCTTAGCACAGAAATGCGCCAAATGATTTGTCGTTCTCATTACATGCTGAATAACAAAATAAGAATAAAACGAACCTAACTCTCATATTTTTTGTAGAATTGCTGCCACGGTTGAACGTAAACCATGGCAAGTGTTACAGAGAGATTTACAACCTCCAGGCAATCACCATCACCTTTTTCACCTTGGAGAATCCTCTCAACATAGAAAAAATAACACCGCCACGCAATGCCAAGGCTTCAGCGACAAGAGGATCATTAATCCCTTCATAGAGTTTACTCCAAGATCCAAGATACGCAGAATGCGACCTCGCTACCCCACTTGCTCCTCCTGGCCGAGCATCCAACGATAGGCCCCCGTTTGTGTTGATTTTGATGAAGTCCTCCTTAGGAGGCCGCCAGCCATGACCTAGTAAGATAACATCGATCATATCTCTTAGGAATTTCGAGTACCGCTAGAGCCTCCTCGTCTATTTTTATTGATTGGGTTGGATCATAGTTGCCTCTATCATGTGTCCAACTATTCTTGAACTCCGGATTGCCCACATAACTGTGATGATTTTTCGACAATCATAATCCGAGAACATAGCTAGCATCACAAAGAATATTCTTGTGCTTGCTCCCAAAATCCATCCATACTTATGCTTCCTCCCAAAATCTGCGTGCATGATCACATGAGATCAATGCATGCAAGAGATCCTCATCAGCAGTCGTATTGGATCCAATAAAGTTCCTACGATAATGGATGGGGCCTGTTTAGTAGATCTACAACCTCACATTTTGCCAGATTTCACTTGGGTAAAATGAGGTTGTTTTCGGATGCTTCAACATTATTTCAACCGGAAGAATACCTCACATAACCCCTCCCAGAAAACTCGAACTATTGGCATCACATTTAGCTTCTAAAAAGTAGACGATAGTTGTTTCTTTAGTAGTTGAGGTTTCAGTAATCATCTAGATCCACCAGCTCGTTGTGACTCACTAGAGAACGTTATGCCATCTTTGTACAACAGTTATGTGGCTTCTCCAAAGACCATGCCCAGAAATCATCCCCTCTGCCACGGAATGTTAAGGATAGCATCCACTTCCGGAGCGATCAAATATTGATCATCCAACTCCCAATATCATGGTCAATTAGATCAGATACAAGGTTGATATTGTCATCAAAGCTCGGTTCTTTTGTGAGCTTAAAAAATAAGTTGTCCCCTTCCCAGCTTCTCTCATAAGCCACCTGGGTTATTAATTGGAGCTTCTGAACTACTTATCCCATATATACCTAACTTAGAAGCTACAAGTAATAATCCAAATGGCTTATAAAAGAACCTAAGGATCATGCAACTTATTTTTTAAGATGGTAAAAGATCTGGGTCTAATGCTATTATCATCTTCGAGCTGGGTTGATGGTTGCATTGATAGGAATCCACGGATCCATTGTTGCAGAAGAACTACTCGGCGATGTTGCTGGTAAGAAATCCACATGCATGTAGTACCTACCCATTCTAGCACGGATAGAATTGGGATTAGTCAACATGAATAACGTTCTTCAAATAAATTTCTATTCCCACACAAGATAGGGTCCTCTCGGTCCCCTAGATTTTGCTTCGGATATGCTCTTGAATATGATTGAATGAACCACTAGTGATGCGTCCGACCGCGGTAAAGCTTCCACCGTTATACCCAAAGTACGCATGTTAGGACTGAAATAAGGGCGTGACTATTTTTCAGTCGACTGATAACTTACTTCGTCCGTAGTCAGATGATGTAATCAAAATTCAGTTGCAACTTATGACTAGCACAAATCACGATGCAAATCAAATGGTGGAAGGACTGAGCACGAAGTTAGTTCTCAGCTAGCTAATCCCCTGAAATACATGATGACCCACAAGTATAGGGGATCACAACAGTCTTCGAGGGAAGTAAAACCCAAATTTATTGAGTTGTCAATTCAGCTGCACCTGCAAAAGCACTAGTAATAGGGATGATGTGAAAGCAACAGTAATATGAGAGCAATATCAATAATAACACAACAGCAGTAGCACAGAGGAGATGGCACGGGAAAATATTCCAGCGCGTAGTTGACTGTAGAGCAATGATGATGACAGAACGACCGGGGTTTCCAACTATCTACACTAGTGGTAACTCTCCAAATAACATGTGTTGGGTGAACAAATTACAGTTGGGCAATTGATAATTGTGAGGTCATGAAAATGCATGCTATGATAAGATAAAGGTTATTGTAGTATTTAATTGGGCATTACAACATAATACATAGACCGTAATCCGACTGCGTCTATGACTAATAATCCACATTTAGGTCATCATCCGAACCCCTTCCAGTATTAAGTTGCAAGCAACATATTATCATACTTTCACTAGTGGTCACTCTCAAAAATGATATCATAAAGGAATATAAATATAAGCACTTCACTATGCTACTCTAAAATACTCTCTGGCTGGATAACGAACACTAATTCACCATACAGGGATGCAAAAGCAAACCTTAAAGATGTATTCCCAAGTACTAATGAATACCCCGCATTGCACTTTAAGCATTCATAGGCGGTACTAACACACCACAATTTCATAGAGACATCCAACTCAAATCATAATTCAGTGAACAAGTATTCTTTGAAATATAGCCTAAGAGACCCACACGGTGCACATACTCCACCTTTACACACGTGGGACAAGGAGTTTCCGGAGATCACATAAGTAAAATTCACTTGAATAGCATAACGACATCTAGATTACAAAGCTCATGGTCACATAAAGATCACACCATGGGAGAGAGAGACAGACCACATAGCTACCGGTAGAGCCCTCAGCACCGGGGAGAACTACTCACTCCTCATCGTAGGAGTCAACAACGGCGATGGAGATGGCAGTGGAGTCGATGGAGATGGCTCCGGGGGCAATTCCCCATCCCACCAGGGTGTCAGACGAGACTTCTGTCCCCCGAATCATGTCTGCGATGGCGGCGGAGCTACGAAACTTTTCATGGACGGAGGCTTGTATATTTAGGGTTTTTGCGTCGGGAGCTTTATATAGGCGAAAGGACGAGGTTGGTGGAGGCATGGTGGCCCCAGACCTGCCCTAGGCACGGGCCAGGTCCAGGCCGCGCCTAGGGGTGGTTTGGGCGCCCTGCTGCGCCTCTTCGACCCCCTTTTGGACTTCATCTTCGTTCGGTAAACTATTGACTTCGGCTTTTGTTTCGTCCGATTCCGTGAATATTTTCTGTACAACTTTTATGAAATACAAATGAAAGATTGCTGCACTAGCCAATTGAACCAAAAGTCCGAACTGATGGAAAGGGTTAGGCAATCTACTTATACACTTCAACACCCCCCTCATGTGTGACGAGAAGATGGGAAGACAAGTCAACATGTGTAGAGTCAGAGGCAGACTCAATAGGCCTATACGTGCCTATAAGTGGACTCCGAGGGGGCAACAACAATTTTAGGATAAATTGCGAAAGTCAGGACTCGAACTCGAGACCCTGGGCTCTGATACCATGTAATATTGCTGCACTAGCCAATTGAACCAAAAGTCCGAACTGATGGAAAGGGTTAGGCAATCTACTTATACACTTCAACAACAAAAACAACAGAAAACAGGAACTGACACTGTGGCATCTTGTTAATAGGTTAGTGTCGGAAATCATGTAAAAGTGCAACGAAGTGTAAACAAAACATATATGAATTGGTGTAAAACAAGCATGGAGCATCAAAAATTATAGATACGTGTAATATCCCAGGTTTAGAGACTATAAAATGAGAGAACACAAAATTATGCATTGCATTCATGCATAGAAAATCTGGGGAATTTTCGCGCTTTCAAATAAAACTTACCACAGTAACTGAAGTGTCACTTGACTTGCTGGAATTGAAGTAGAACATCAAGTCAAGCGCTATAAACTTCACTGTGATCTTTGATAAAACCTTGTTTTGGGTAGAGATGATTTGATCTATGGATTAGATCAAATAGAATTAGATTTACAACAACACATTCTTTAAGAATCAAACACTAACTTATTAAAACTTAAAAGTTAGTAACTACCTTTGTGTGTAATTTAATTCACTTCTAAATAAGGTAAACCACAGGGTCTAAATTGCATAAAATCCACACATTCTTATTTAGGTCGTAACTTATTAAATATATGGAATATCATAAAACTAAATCCGTTTACATTACGAATTATAGTTCAAACTATTTGAATAAAACTAATTGTGAGTATTTTGAAACTCATATGATCATGCCTTGGTGAAATCAAACCCAACTATCCAAAATTGGGGAATAACCTTCAACCTTGACCTTTTGACCAATATTATAATATAAATCCAATCAAATATGATATAGTGACTCATCAACAATAATAAAACCATCCACAAGATATTTAGTAACAAATGCCACTTGGCTATCCAAAAATAAATCATATGAGAGGATAATCTCCATGCCACATAGGATGAAAAATATCTACATGACTTGCATTCCAAGTTATGCCACCTCATGCTCAAAGGATTGCTATGGATGATGGCATGACAACCAAGCACCTTACTCATCAAACCAAAACAACAGTCACCACCTATGTGTCATGATACTAGAGCTTGCCCAAGCCTATAGAAGGAGCCACACCCTTCCTCCATTTGATCACCTTGTAGCATGATAAAAGAAAGCAAACACATAGAGCCACTCCATGCATTAGCTAGGATCAAGATGAAGAAGCTAGGAGGTGGAGGCATACCACAAGATGCAGGTTTATCAGATTTCCTGAAGAACAAGCTACACAAGATACCAAGGTAGAATTCCAAGGCAAACCATATATTTAGAGGATCATATTATCATCTCTTGAGTAGGACCTTAGGATATTCCAAGACATTGAGAAGGGAGAGAAGTTATAATACTAACCATAGCCATGTTCATACAAGAATATTAAAGAAGTACTAATAATAGTTGTTCAAGTCAATATTTGATCTTGGAGGTGAGAACCCTATTCCAATAGCAATACCTTAGGAAACCAATTCCATAATCATCACAACCTGGTATTCATTATAAAACCTAAGAATCTAGGATGAGTGTGATGAGAGGAATATTAAAGAGGGATTAGTGAGGAATGAGTGGATCTTGTCTAATGCATGATTATACCTTGTAGATATAGATGATAAGTTAAACCCATATGATTAATAGATCTCAGCTATCACATAAAATAATAAGTATATCACTAGTAGTTAACCCCAAACCAATCCGCATGCCTTGTATGGAGGAGAAATGGCATTAAATCTAAACCTTGTTTATCCAAACACTAGAGACAACCTTAGCATTGCTTTGATGCATGAATCCTAACAAGGTGAGGAGGAGTAACCCTAGCTAGCCAATAAAACACAATCAAAGCTTATGCTCATATCCTAATTCTAGTTGTGTATCACTTGGGTGATCCCAACTAAAACCCTAGGCCACATTTGAATTCCAATCCATGTACCACTTGAAGGGATAAGTAGAACCCTGCTATGCATCATGCCTATTTATACTTCAATTAGTGAAGCATTACCAAAACCTTAAACCCTTTCACATTAGATCAACTCCACATAAAATACTATTTCCTAACTTGTGTATCATGGATCACAAGTATAAACCCCAAGCCATTTATAACTTAAACTTAAATGTCATTTAGGTGATTAGTTTAAAACTAATACTAAACCCTACCTTTCCATCCTAGTGGACCAAATGAAGTAGTGTTTTATAAGATTGAACCATCATTAGAAAATGCATTACTAATGATAGGCATAGGAACCATCTTAACTAATTCAAGCTAAAGTTTACTAAAACAAGATTAGTGATTATAGAACTTTCCTAACCATTTTTCTAAACCTTTATACATAATTCTCCACATAAAATCATGAACCAAACCCATTCTCTTTACCACTTATTCTAAACTCTAGCCATAATTAAACTATATGTGAATAATCACTATTGTTTAGCACTAGCAAAATATAATGTGTTCATCATGCATAGGTTATAAAATTCAAATCACCTAAATACATTTGGTTCCTAAATTAAAAGGAACTAAAATAAAAACATAGGTCCGTGTCTATTTTCATTAAACCTCACCAAATATCAATTTAATCATAAAATAAATATTTATTTGAAAAGCAACACTATGAAGTAAGCAATAGTATCAAGATATCTTGATACTCAAATATTTTGGAACCTGCAAAACAAAGAGAATACAAATTTGAATCCAAATTACAAATAGAAATCAATAAATAAAAACCAGAAATTTGAAAAGAGAAAAAGAGAGGGAAAGGATTACCTTACCTAGACCGGAGCAGCCGAAGCCAACCCAACATGAGCCCAGCATCACAGCCATCGACGAAGCCTAGCTTTGGCCTAGCCCACAATACCATCGTCTTGTTTTCACACAGGTGGAGACCATCGTCTTCGTCCATCGCTGCAAGCTGCTCGCTGTTGCCTCGACGCCGCCCGACCACGCCAAGATCCTCGCCGCCGCTGTCTGGTGACTATAAAGCTCAATGCGCCGCCGCCAGATGAACCCTAACCCTAGAATCCCCTCTCTCTGCTTTAATTTCGAGAAGAACCGAAACCCTAGCTTCCCCGACCAACTCTTCTCACCGGTGATTGGAGCCTCCCCGCGACTCGACGTCGACGCCATCGACCTCTCCGTACTCGACTTGCCCACCCTGTACAAGGAATCGAGCCGCCGTTCTCGGGAGCGTCCACACCCACTCCATCCTCTCTAACGCCGGTCACCATCGTCACCGACGATTTGGACCACCCCAGTCCTCGCCGTCAAGCTCTACCGACTCCTGGTGAGCTTATGCATCTTGCAGTGTCCCTGGCTTGCTCGATTGTGCCCCGTAGTACCGCCTCGTCATCGTTCACTGTCCGCCGCCGCTCGGGCTTGCCGTCGGCAAGGTTCCGATGACCATTTGGTCACAACACCACCGCCACTAGGTTCACGAAGTTGCGTTGATTCGATTAGGCACACGCGCCGCGCCGCGGGAGTCCTCTACTGCCACCGACAGTGAGCGCCACGTCCCCGATTTTGACTCGGTCAGCGGCCAACGTGGCAGCTGACTCGCACACATGCCCACCTGTCTGTGTGGGTAGGATTAGCTCGGTGCATTTAGGATTTTAGTTTATTTCAAAAATTCAGAAAATGACTGAAACTTTACAGAAATAAATAAAATTCATGATAGCTCGGAAAAATGCAAATAAGATATCAAATTGTTCACAAAAATAAACTCTATTCGAATAAAATATAATATAAAAATGTTTTTCAAAATGAAAATTTAATTATTTTAACTTTATTAAATATGCCTTTTCATTTGTTTTAAAAATACAATTTGAATTCAATAATTAGTGAAGTTTCAAAACTAAATATTAGTTATTCAGTAGGAAAATAAAATATTAAGATTAGTTTTCTTTATAAAGTTCATCAATTAAAATATTAGTGGTATTTCATAAACCCTAATTTGCAACTTATCTATTACTAATTCATTTAATTAATAATCAAGTAAGAAAATGTTAAAAGCTAATATTATTTTGTTGGTTCAAAAATTTCTTACTTAAATATTTTAATTCACCAGTTATTATTTTAAAAACCTTACAATCATTATAAAACCCTAACACTTAAATTAAATTCTAAATAGGAATTACTTTAATTCTTAAATATTTTTAAATAATAAAAAGATAAGACCATTATTAATCTTACTTCAAAGTGAATTTTAACTTCAAATCTATTACCAACTATTATATTAAGGATTTTATCATAATTAGTGATGGGTTCGTTGCAGGGAAAACAAAAATTTTCTACCGCGAATAAGAACAAAACCAAGATCCAATCTAGGAACAGGCAAGATCTAATATATCAAGATCGAAGCAACGAGATGTATGAGAGACTAACCCTCGAAGATCGAAAGCCTTACGAGATCAGATCTCGTTGTTGATGTAGTCGATCATCCCGGTGCTGCAATCTTGCAGCACTTCCATACTCGGCCGTGCGTACGGTGTCAATGACGTCCTTCCTCTCCCCGTTCCAGCGGGCAGCGGAGGTGGTAGATCCCCTCGGAATCCCAGCAACACGACGGCGTGGTGGTGGAGGTGGAGGAGAAATTCCTGCAGGGCTTCGCCAAGCCTGCGCAGGAAGAAGGAGGAGGGAGAGAGAGGGGCGGCTAGGGTTTGGGGGATGATGTGCTGCGCCCCAGCCCTCCCCTCCCTCTTATATAGGCGTGGGGGCTGCCTTGGCCCCTCCTCCAAGCCCTTGGGTTGGCCAAAACAAGGGGGCAACTTCCCCCCAAGTTAAGTCCCTATTTTCAAGGGATTTGATCTTATCCACTTGATCCAAACGCGTGGGCCTTGGGGGGCTGGTGTGCCTGGCCCATGTGGGCCTATGTGACCCCCTCCGGTCCATGTTGGTCATCCGGGATAGGTGGGCCCCACTATGGTACCCTCCGAAACCTTCTAGAACGTCCGGTACAATACCGAAAAATCCTGAACTTTTCCGGTAACCCTGAAAATGACTTCCCATATATGAATCTTATTCTCCGGACTATTCCAGACCTCCTCGTGATGTCTTGGATCCCATCCGAGACTCCGAACAACATTCGGTCTCCATCTCATATTCTAAATCAACTATACGACATCGAACCTTAAGCGCGTCACCCTAGGGTTCGTGAACTATGCAGACATGATCGAGACTCCTCTCCGATCAATAACCAATAGCGGGACCTGGAGACCCATAATGGATCCCACACATTCAGAGATAACTTAGTGATCGATTGAACTATTAACATACGATACTGATTCCCTTTGTCACGTGATACTTTATGTCAACACCCGGATTTTTAAGTCCAGATGCCTATTATGCCATACATCGCAATCCCAGGAAGATTTTTTTTGCGAGACATAACAGTTGAATATCATAGAGTCATCATTCATTACAATACCAACATAGTCATTACATAAAAAGGATCACATGATCCTGTCTCATTACAACACTTGATCTATTGATCATTACACAAATATGTAGCGGAAGCGAAGTAGTAGTGGACTATCTATTCCACAGGCAACACTTGACGTTAGGAGTAGCTCCTAATTATCGTAGATGTCCTGCTGGCCATCATCTTCATACTGCTGTTCAGCTTCATAGTCTGGCCATTTGAATAGCCAGGGACACAGCCGTGAGTACTTTCAAGTACTCGCAAACTAATACTAGTGTAAGCACTAACATTTCTATTGAGAGTGTTCTAAGCTCTAGGGTTATTTGCATAAAGCCAATTTTAGTTCATAAACATTTTAGTAAAAGACTCCTCATGTGCTAACTAACTCAAGTGGGAACATTAGTGTCATTCCCATAACTCTGTTGTGATTCAATTCAAAGTCACCTTTCAAATTCAATTCACAAGTCATATTTGATATAAATTTCTGATGACGGAACAGTATGGCCTTTCCAACTGTCCATGACCGCGGACGCGGCTATTCAAATAGGTTTACACTCTGCAGAGGTTGCACACTTGTGCCACAACATTTGATTACATCCGTCAAGGATAACCTCGAATAATCGTAACTCAGTACGCGGATCATCAACCGTTAACCTTTCACTTACACACCCTAGTATAGGCACCTCTCCCCATGAGCTTGGCCTCCCGGTGATAGCCAACTGTTATCCCGGGAACTGCACATGGCTTGGGTCGTACATTCACCTAATTTCACGTCATTTCGCTTTAAACGGAGACAGCCTCAACATAACCTCTATGACGCTTGTTTAGAGGGAACCCATACTAAGACACTTAAATTTCCAGCTAAGCCTTACCCATAATCAGGTATTGTGGGGGTACTCAAGAATTGGAATGGTATCGCATCCAACTCAATCATCAGTTTTTATCAAATTCACCAAGTCAATCATGTCACATTCACCTTCAAAATCTTTCAATGGAAATGACTCATCATTCCAAGGTTTTCAAAGTCATTTCAATTCACATGTTCCCATCTAGAGTAGTCATTTTTAATTTAGCACTAGCCACTAAGTGTGAGGGGTGCTAAGTAGTTTGCCTTGCTTTTAGGCTACTTTGATGCTCTTGTATTACTCCAATACTAACCAAGTAAATCATGAATCAAAAGTAACTTTGATAAATCAAATTCAATAAAGCTTGTATAGTAAAAACTTGGGATAGGATCATTAAGCATAAAGTAAAAGGGGGTGATGCCTTGCTCTTGTTGGGCTTTGCACTTTGCAAGAATATTAGCTTGCCTTGGTTGGGGTATTGATCAAATTGATCTTCTTCTCCTTGGAAGTAGACCTCCTCCTCCTCTTGATACTCCTCGGTACTAGCGTCTAAAGACGAATACGATACGTACAATCACCAAACCAAACTTAAATACTAGACTAAGCACACACATGAGTCACACAAGTTAGGCTAGCATCACAACATTACTATTAGGTTGGTTGACTTTGTTTTCTTCTTTAAGAAAAAATAATTTCCTCTCATTATAAGTACTAATTAAGGTGTTTCTTTTAATTCCTTAGAGAAATAATTTCCTCTCATTATCTTGTTAAGATTTAATTTCCTCAATGAATAATATTTGACCTAGGTTGACCAAGGTCAACCTCTTCATACTCATCATTTAGGAAAATGATTTAAATGAGGTGAAGCACCTCATGCAATTTAATACCAATATAGTAATGATTTAATATCATCAAACAATTCCTCATGAGATTTAATAGACCATGGTCTCTATCTCATTTGGAGTTATTTGAGACAAGATTTAAATGAGAGAAAAGCTCCCATACTCTTTAATAAATAAATTTGGCACAATTTAAATGGACTAGAAATAGCCATAGAGGCATTTTTTAAACTAGACCATGATCATACAAACAACTATGTAATAATTTTACATATTCTTATAGACAATATGAAATATGATTTTTGAGAGTTGGAATCAACTCAAAAGCATTTTTGGTTGATTTTTAACAATTGTTTGAAGTTGCAAAAGGCCCTTCCTTGTTTATTTTGTCACATTAATTCTATACTGAATCTAAGGATGAGGCTAGTGTAGTTGTTTAGATAATTTTCTCAGCTTTCCAAATATATAAAAATTATTGAATTTGGCCCAGTAGATTTATTTATATTTAAATTTGAAAATGGCATCAGTTTGCAATTTGAATTTAAATAGAATTTTGGATTTGAACTTAACGGGCTGGCGGGAAAATAACTGGGCCCAAATCATTTGAAATGCGCACAGGCCAGCCCACCACGCGTCCAGAATGCGTGGGCTGCCTGACAGGCGGGGGCCACCAGTCAGCGGGGTGACTTACCAAAACGGTACGCAGCGCTGGGAGACGTAGGATCAGACGACGATCGAACGGCGGAGCGTCGTCGTCGTCGTCGACGAGAAGCAGGTGCGGGCACGGTGGAGGTAGGGGGTCGGCGGTGCTCCCGTGCTCCGGTGATCGACGATGATGGGCTGCGGCGATGTTGTAGACGACGATGGACCTCCTCGAACAGACGGCGTCTTCTGGGGTAGCTCCTAGCTCCTTCTTCTTCTGCAGCGGCGCTACGGCTACGGTGGTGAAATTGGAGGAGGGTGGTGAGCAATGTCTAGCAGAGAGGTGGCGAGGAGGGGTTGTGATGAGAGGGGAAGGCGAGGGTGTGTTGGATTGGGAGCGGGAGGGGCTCCTTTTATAGCGGCGGAGGGTGGTCGTGGTGCTGTGACAATGTCACCCATGGCGATGGTGCTACAACGGCTCTAGGGCACTGGCGATGAGGCTCCTGGCTCGGCGACATCACGGCGAAGACGTAGGGCTTGACGGCGGTGAAAACGATGCAGAGGAGAGGACGGGCGCGTGACCGAAGCTTGCAGTACCGCGACGGAGGACGTTGTCGATGGCGTCGTCTACAGGCACAGCGCGAGCCAATGGGCTTGTCTGGGCGGCTGCTGGTGACGTTGCGGGGCAGTTGGCGCAGAGAGGAGGTGCAGGGGTCAACGGAGCAGGCCTGGCGACGTCGTGCCCGTGCGCGTTCTGGAGCGTGCCAGTGCACGCTCTGTCGTGCACGTGCACGTCTGGGCGCCTCCGGCCGTGCACGGCCTGGCGAGTGTGGTGCACCATTGCGCCGATGCTGGTGTCTGGCACGATCAGGAGAGTGAGTGGAACAAGTTTGACAAGGTGGTGCACGTTGGGAAGCGCCAGAGAGAGAGGGAGCATGTCCATGTCCATGCCATGCCACGACATGGATGATTTTGGTCAAATGGTGACGACCCTGTGTACTAAATCTTGTCTATTGTGTTTGGCAAAGTGTAGAAGGGTTAGAGAGGTACAGAGGATGACCTAGGGTTGAAGAGGGAGGTGATTATCCAATGGGTTTTGCAATGTATGAGGTTGGCAGAATTGTGCTCACCATGTGTTCGATGAAATGGCCGCAAAAGAGTTACTTTCGAATTTTTGAATGAATTTTGGTGGTTTGAAATCATATATTATTTGAAGTAGAATGGTGGTGGTGGTAGCCAAATTTTAAGTGGTTTGCAAAATTTCAAAATGCACCTAATGTTGAATCTGTTTCAATGTCTCTACTTTGCTTGATCACCATTTGAAATTGAGCAAGAATTTGCAGGGGTTGTTTTGGGCAAAGTTGTTCACCTTGATGTTGTCTTGGATGAGGTGCAAAGAGTTGGCATGGTGTAGTTTAGAAATCTCTAAATAACAGGGCTCAAAGAGGGCATCAGGTTAACTTTTGCCAAAATGACCATTAGTGCATGTGAGCTTGTTTTGATTTCAAATTCGATACAATTTGAGTTTCTTTGATTACATTAGTGCTAATAAGTATTTAGTAACCATTTACAACCAATGGTGCAAGCCAATATGGTCTAGGTTAAGGATTTGCAAATATGGCATAAACCATATGTGAGTGTTGGTTTGTTTTTCTCATTTCTTTTCTTCTTTTATTTTTCCCTTCTTCTTTGTTGATCATGTGTTCCTAGATTAGGGTTTTAGCCCAATTGTGATCACACAAGCAATCATCATGGAAAATGCACACTAACACAATAATTAAAGGTGAGTTATATGCATAGTACTTGTATTATGAAAAAGTTTTTGTTGGTTCTCAAATTTGCATTTTGGAAACTCTCTTTCTTTCATTATTGAAATTTTGGGATGTTACAAACCCTTCCCCCTTACAAAAGATCTCGTCCCGAGATCGTAAGAAAATTAGGTACTAAAGAGATCGGGGAATTCTTTCTTCATATCTTCTTCTCGCTCCCAAGTGGCTTCTTCTTCGGTATGATTGCTCCATTGAATTTTTAAGAACTTGATACTTCTGGTGCGGGTGGTCCTGAAAGCTTCTTCAAGGATGCGAATAGGCACTTCACGGTATGTCAGGTCCTTGTTGATATCAACAGCTCTGTGATCAATGTTCTTGAACCCTTCCGTCTTCTCCGGTACTTCTAAGCACTTCCGAAGTAGTGAGATGTGAAACACATTGTGCACAACGGACATTTCTTCCGGTATTTCAAGCTGATATGAGACTTCTCCTCGGCGACTCAGAACTTTGAAAGGTCCTACATATCAGGGGGCGAGCTTTCCTCTGAGTTGGAATCTCTGCATTCCTTTGAGGGGTGAGACTTTGAGATACACAAAATCTCCGATGTCGAAGGTCATCTCTCGGCGTCTCTTGTCGGCGTAACTCTTCTGTCTTGACTGGGCGGTCTTGAGGTATTCACGGATCTTGTGAACCTTCTCTTCGGCTTCGCGGAGAATATCTGGGCCGAAGACTTGACTATCTCCGACTTCCGACCAGTTCAGAGGGGTACAACACTTCCTTCCATACAGGGCTTCAAAGGGGGCCATTTGTAAGCTGGCTTGATAACTGTTGTTGTATGAGAATTCTGCGTAAGGTAGGCAGTCTTCCCATTTGGATCCATACTCTAGCACACATGCTCTCAACATATCTTCATGTATCTAGTTGACTCTCTCGGTCTGTCCATCAGTCTACGGGTGATAAGCTGTGCTGAAATTCAGCCGGGTTCCTAGTCCTTCATGCACCTTCTGCCAGAATCTTGAGGTGAATTGAGATCCTCTATTTGACACTATAGACTTTGGGGTTCCGTGCAGGCTGACTATCCTGGAGATGTATAACACAACTAGCTTTGGGCCTTGGTAGGTGGTCTTGACGGGGATGAAATGGGCGACCTTGGTTAATCTATCGACCACTACCCAAATGGAATCATTTCCTCTACTAGATTTGGGCAAACCTGTGATAACATCCATTCCTACAGAATCCCACTTCCATTCGGGAATCTGTAACGGCTGCAACAGTCCTGCGGGTCGCTGATGTTCTGCTTTGACTCGTTGACAGATATCACACTTGGTGATGTAGCTTCCAATTTCTCGCTTCATTCCATGCCACCAAAATTGTTCCTTCAGGTCTTGGTACATCTTGGTTCCTCCGGGGTGAATGGAATACAGGGTATCATGGGTTTCCTTCAGAATGACTTGCTTCAACTCTAAATCCGATGGTACACATAGGCGTCCGTTGTACCAAAGAACTCCTTCTTCATCTACAGTGAATCCCGGTGCTTTTCCTGCAGCTATTTGACTTTTGATTCCATCAATGCTGGCATTTCCCTTCTGAGCTTCCTTGATCTGACTCATTGATACGCGTAGAGCACATGCCCGTTGGGAACCCCAAGTGGAAGGTGTGATGCGTACAACAGCAAGTTTCCCTCAGTAAGAAACCAAGGTTTATCGAACCAGTAGGAGTCAAGGAACACGTGAAGGTTGTTGGTGACGGAGTGTAGTGCGGCGCAACACCAGGGATTCCGGCGCCAACGTGGAACCTGCACAACACAATCAAAGTACTTTGCCCCAACGTAACAGTGAGGTTGTCAATCTTACCGGCTTGCTGTAAACAAAGGATTAAATGTATAGTGTGGAAGATGGTGTTTGCGAAGAACAGTAAGAACAAGTATTGCAGTAGATTGTATTCAGATGTAAAGAATGGACCGGGGTCCACAGTTCACTAGTGGTGTTTCTCCAATAAGAAATAGCATGTTGGGTGAACAAATTACAGTTGGGCAATTGACAAATAGAGAGGGCATAACAATGCACATACATATCACGATGACTACTATGAGATTTAATCAGGGCATTACGACAAAGTACATAGACCGCTATCCGAGCATGCATCTATGCCTAAAAAGTCCACCTTCGGGTTAGCATCCGCACCCCTTCCAGTATTAAGTTGCAAACAACAGACAATTGCATTAAGTATGGTGCGTAATGTAATCAACACAAATATCCTTAGGCAAAGCATTGATGTTTTATCCCTAGTGGTAACAACACATCCACAACCTTAGAACTTTCCGTCATCGTCCTGCATTCAATGGAGGCATGAACCCACTATCGAGCATAAATACTCCCTCTTGGAGTTACAAGTATAAACTTGGCCAGAGCCTCTACTAGCAATGGAGAGCATGCAAGAACATAAACAACACATATATGATAGGTTGATAATCAACTTGACATAGTATTCCATATTCATCGGATCCCAACAAACACAACATGTAGCATTACAAATAGATGATCTTGATCATGATAGGCAGCTCACAAGATCTAACATGATAGCACAATTAGGAGAAGACAACCATCTAGCTACTGCTATGGACCCATAGTCCAAGGATGAACTACTCACACATCAATCCGGAGGCGATCATGGTGATGAAGAGTCCTTCGGGAGATGATTCCCCTCTCCGGCAGGGTGCCGGAGGCGATCTCCTGAATCCCCCGATATGGGATTGGCGGCGGCTGTGTCTCTGGAAGGTTTTCCATATCGTGGCTCTCGGTACAGGTGTTTTCGCGACGGAGGCTTTAAGTAGGCGGAAGGGTAGGGTTGGAGGCGGCGCGAGGGCCCCACACACTAGGGCGGCGCGGCCCTAGCGTGGCGGCGCCTCGTCGCCCCACTTCGTAACTCCTTCGGTCTTCTGGAAGCTCCGTGGAAAAATAAGACCATGGGCGTTGATTTCGTCCAATTCCGAGAATATTTCCTTTGTAGGATTTCTGAAACCAAAAGCAGCAGAAAACAACAATTGGCTCTTCGGCATCTTGTCAATAGGTTAGTGCCGGAAAATGCATAATAATGACATAAAGTGTGTATAAAACATGTGAGTATCATCATAAAAGTAGCATGGAACATAAGAAATTATAGATACGTTTGACACGTATCAAGCATCCCCAAGCTTAGTTCCTACTCGCCCTCGAGTAGGTAAACGATAACAAAGATAATTTCTGAAGTGACATGATATCATAATCTTGATCAATACTATTGTAAAGCATATGAGATGAATGCAGTGATTCGAAGCAATGGTAAGACAATGAATAAACAACTAAATCATATAGCAAAGACTTTTCATGAATAGTACTTTCAAGACAAGCATCAATAAGTCTTGCATAAGAGTTAACTCATAAAGCAATAAATTCATAGTAGAAAGCTTTGAAGCAACACAAAGGAAGATATAAGTTTCAGCGGTTGCTTTCAACTTCAACATGTATATCTCATGGATAATTGTCAACACAAAGTAATATGATGAATGCAAATAAGCAAGTATGTAGGAATCAATGCACACAGTTGACACAAGTGTTTGCTTCTAAGATAGGAGGAAGTAGGTAAACTGACTCAACATAAAGTAAAAGAATGGCCCTTCGCAGAGGGAAGCATGGATTACTATTTTTGTGCTAGAGCTTTTATTTTGAAAACATAGAAACAATTTTGTCAACGGTAGTAATAAAGCATATGTGTTATGCATAAGACATCTTATAAGTTGCAAGCCTCATGCATAGATTACCAATAGTGCTCGCACCTTGTCCTAATTAGCTTGGATTTACATGGATTATCGTTGCATAACATATGTGTTTCAACCAAGTGTCACAAAGGGGTACCTCTATGCCGCCTGTACAAAGGTCTAAGGAGAAAGTTCGCATTGGATTTCTCGCTTTTGATTATTCTCAACTTAGACATCCATACTGGGACAACATAGACAACAGATAATGGACTCCTCTTTAATGCATAAGCATTCAACAACAAATAATATTCTCATAAGAGACTGAGGATTAGTGTCCAAACTGAAACTTCCACCATGATTCATGGCTTTAGTTAGCGGCCCAATGTTCTTCTCTAACAATATGCATACTCAAACCATTGGATCATGATAAATCACCCTTACTTCAGACAAGACGAACATGCATAGCAACTCACATGATATTCAACAAAGTGTAATAGTTGATGGCGTCCCCAGAAACATGGTTACCTCTCAACAAGCAACTTATAAGAAATAAGATACATAAGTACATATTCAATACCACAATAGTTTTTAAGCTATTTTCCCATGAGCTATATATTGCAAAGACAAAGAATAGAATTTTAAAGGTAACACTCAAGTAATTTACTTTGGAACGGCAGAGAAATACCATGTAGTAGGTAGGTATGGTGGACACAAATGGCATAGTTTTTGGCTCAAGGATTTTGGATGCACGAGAAGTATTCCCTCTCAATACAAGGCTTAGGCTAGCAAGGTTGTTTGAAGCAAACACAAGTATGAACCGGTACAGCAAAACTTACATAAGAACATATTGCAAGCATTATAAGACTCTACATTGTCTTCCTTGTTGTTCAAACACCTCACCAGAAAATATCTAAACTCTAGAGAGACCAATCATGCAAACCAAGTTTTAACAAGCTCTATGTAGTTCTTCATTAATAGGTGCAAAGTACATGATGCAAGAGCTTAAACATGATCTATATGAGCACAACAATTGCCAAGTATCAAATTATTCAAGACGTTATACCAATTACCACATGAAGCATTTTCCGTTTCCAACCATAATAATGATGAACGAAGCAGTTTCATCCTTTGCCATGAACATTAAAAGTAATGCTAAGAACACATGTGTTCATATGCAACAGCGGAGCGTGTCTCTCTCCCACACAAAGAATGCTAGGATCCGATTTTATTCAAACAAAAATAAAATAAAAACAAATAGACGCTCCAAGTAAAGCACATAAGATGTGACGGAATAAAAATATAGTTTCACTAGAGGTGACCTGATAAGTTGTCGATGAAGAAGGGGGTGCCTTGGGCATCCCCGAGCTTAGATGCTTGAGTCTTCTTAAAATATGCAGGGATGAACCACGGGGGCATCCCCAAGCTTAGACTTTTCACTCTTCTTGATCATATTGTATCATCCTCCTCTCTTGACCCTTGAAAACTTCCTCCACACCAAACTCAAAACAAACTCATTAGAGGGTTAGTGCATAATCAAAAATTCACATATTCAGAGGTGACATAATCATTCTTAACACTTCTGGACATTGCACAAAGCTAATGAAAGTTAATGGAACAAAGAAATCCATCAAACATAGCAAAACGGGCAATGCGAAATAAAAGGCAGAATTTGTTAAAATAGAACAGTCCATAAAGACGAATTTTTCTGGGGCACTTAACTTGCTCAGATGAAAATACTAAAATTGAATGAAAGTTGCGTACATATCTGGGGATCACGCACGTAAATTGGCAGATTTTTCTGAGTTGCCTACAGATGGACCGGCTCAATTTCGTGACAGTAAGAAATCTGTTTCTGCGCAGTAATCCAAATCTAGTATCAACCTTACTATCAAAGACTTTACTTGGCACAACAATGCAATAAAATAAAGATAAGGAGAGGTTTCTACAGTAGTAACAACTTCCAAGACGCAAATATAAAATAAAAGTGCAGAAGTAAAATAATGGGTTGTCTCCCATAAGCGCTTTTCTTTAACGCCTTACACCTAGGCGCAGAAAATGTGAATCAAGTATTATCAAAAGATGAAGCATCAACATCATAATTTGTTCTAATAATAGAATCATAAGGTAACTTCATTCTCTTTCTAGGGAAGTGTTCCATACCTTTCTTGAGAGGAAATTGATACTTTACATTACCTTCCTTCATGTCAATAAAGGTCTTCCCAATATAATGGGACAAGATGCAATGCATTCAATATCCAAGAAAACAAAATCAACGGGGACAAGGTTATGGTTAACCATAATGCGAACATTATCAATCCTCCCCAAAGGTTTCTTCACAGCATTATCAGCAAGATTAACATCCAAATAACAATTTTTCAATGGTGGCAAGTCAAGCATATCATAGATTTTCTTAGGCATAACAGAAATACTTGCACCAAGATCACATAAAGCATTACAATTAAAATCCTTGACCTTCATCTTAATGATGGGCTCCCAACCATCTTCTAACTTCCTAGGAATAGAAGTTTCAATTTTTAGTTTCTCTTCTCTAGCTTTTATGAGAGCATTTGTAATATGTTTTGTAAAGGCCAAATTTATAGCACTAGCATTGGGACTTTTAGCAAGTTTTTGTAAGAACTTTATAACTTCAGAGATGTGACAATCATCAAACTATAAACCATTATGATCTACAGCAATGGGATCATTGTCCACAATATTTTGAAAAATTTCAGCAGTTTTATCACAAGCAGTTTCAGCAGTTTTAGCAATTTCAGCAGTTTCAGGCAGTTTTGCACTCTTTGCATTAGGAGTAGAAACATTGCTAACACCAATTATTTTACCATTGATAGTAGGAGGTTTAGCGACATGTGGAGCATCAACATTACTAGTGGTGGTAATAGTCCAAACTTTAGCTACATTATTCTCTTTAGCAAATTTTTCCTCTTTTTCCCACCTAGCATGCAATTCAGCCATCAATCTAATATTCTCATTAATTCAAACTTGGATAGCGTTTGCTGTAGCAAATGACTTAATATCTTTATTTTCATTAGGCATAACTTTCAATTTTAAAAGATCAACATCAGCAGCAAGACTATCAACTTTAGAAGCAAGAATATCAATTTTACCAAGCTTTTCTTCAACAGATTTGTTAAAAGCAGTTTGTGTACTAATAAATTCTTTAAGCATGGGTTCAAGACCAGGGGTACAATCCTATTATTTTTGTAAGAATTCCCATAAGAATTACCATAACCGTTACCATTATTAGAAGGATATGGCCTATAGTTGTTACCAAAATTATTCCGATAAGCATTGTTGTTGAAATTATTATTTTTAATGAAGTTCACATCAACATGCTCTTCTTGAGCAACCAATGAAGCTAAAGGAACATTATTAGGATCAACATTAGATCTACCATTCACAAGCATAGACATAATAGCATCAATCTTATCACTCAAAGAGGAGGTTTCTTCAACAGAATTTACCTTCTTACCTTGTGGAGCTCTTTCCGTGTGCCATTCGGAGTAGTTGGTCATCATATCATCAAGAAGCTTTGTTGCGGCGCCTAGAGTGATGGACATAAAAGTACCTCCAGCAGACTGAATCCAATAGGTTCCGCGAAGAAAAATTCAATCCTGCATAGAAGGTTTGGATGATCATCCAAGTAGTCAGTCCATGGGTTGGGCAATTCTTGACCAAAGATTTCATTCTTTCCCATGTTTGGGCAACATGCTCATTATCCAATTGCTTAAAATTCATTATGCTACTTCTCAAAGATATAATTTTAGCAGGAGGATAATATCTACCAATGAAAGCATCCTTACATTTAGTCCATGAATTAATACTATTCTTAGGCAAAGATAGCAACCAATCTTTAGCTCTTCCTCTTAAAGGAAACAATTTTAATTTTATAATGTCACCATCTACCTCCTTATACTTTTGCATTTCACATAGTTCAACAAAATTATTAAGATGGGCAGCAGCATCATCAGAACTAACACCAGAAAATTGCTCTCTCATAACAAGATTTAGTAAATCAGGTTTAATTTCAAAAAATTCTGCTGTAGTAGCAGGTGGAGCAATAGGTGTGCATAGGAAATCATTATTATTTGTGCTAGTAAAGTCACACAACTTAGTATTCTCAGGGGTACCCATTTTATAAATAGTAAATAAAGAAAACTAAATAAAGTAAATGCAAGTAACTAATTTTTTTGTGTTTTTAATATGGAGAACGCAAACAAGATAGTAAATAAAGTAAAACAAGTAACTAATTTTTTTGTATTTTTGATATAAAGCAAACAAAGCAGTAAATAAAATAAAGTAAATGTGGTGACCCTGCATACCACTGCATGTTGTAGTATGCCAGTCGTTGATATAACATTCACGAAGTACCATTCCGCAAATATGACATCCCTCAGAGTAGTACAACAGAACATAGCAGGTCCATAACTCATTCATTTATTATTACAAGCATAATATACATATCATCTCGGAGCTCCTCTTGGGTCCTAAGAGGGATACTCCTGGGTTCGAGGCGAACCCAACTTAACTTATAATACAAGAGTCTTGCTAAGTGGTACATTATTCCCTCGAGCAGCTAAGTACTAAGAGTTCGCACTGCTCGGATACTAGTACTACTAAGTAGGTCTACACGTACTCTCCTCCGGAACCCTCCTCGGCTCCATAGACTATGAGGTAGTCTACACCTTCGACACCTCCAGAGAGGTCTGGTTCTTCATAGCCGATGATCTCGGCTCCTTCAGGGTTGTCGTTGTCCTCCTCCAGACGGTTCAGACAATCTAAGCAGGGGATTTAAGAGTGGGATGAGTACGAGCGTACTCAACAAGTTCATTATAGATAAGAGGTGTTTAATGCAATAGCTACGATATTTAGACCAGAAAGTCTAATACCAATGCAGGTTTTGATAAACATTTCTTCAAGAGGTTGCTTTTATTTCAAAGAACTATGTTCGTCAGCCTTCACCGATTTACTAGAACTTCATGGAGCTCCTTTCCGGCCGCGTTCGCAGTTCCATATCCCGGAACAGGGAGTGACAGGTCACGATTCATTACACTTCTGCAGAGGTGTGTTGCTTTACCCATAAGAGATCTTAACCTTGGTGCCAACCGGGCAGCTTTCCCGTCCACACTTCCTTTGGTGTGAGGCCTGGTATAAGGTCATAGCCAACTATATTCCTCCGCTACCTCGCACACCCACCCTTTGTTGCAAACCCCGACCCTGGGTCCTCGCCGGTCCCATTATTCCCGTAATTTCAGGGTGGACCCCGATCATGACGACAGTCTGGGATCGAACCAAACTCCTTCGCCGGCAGCTGCAACCCATCATAGACCACATTACCATGGGGAATTAGAAGGGGATCCCCACCCACCAATTGTTCCGCAAGCAGCAACCGCTACGGTAAGCAACGACTATACCGTGGGGAATTAGAAGGGGCTCCCCACCCACCAATTGCTCCGCAAGATACAACTGCTACGGTAAGCGCATCCGTTGATGTACAAGAGGTGGAAATACAGTTGACTATTCCGTCCCACTCCAGATCTTATGGTTAACACGGGTATTACGGCACAAGAATCACTGGCGACATTTGTTGTTTAATCCTAGGTGGATATAAACCCTTGCAATGGAACCTCCACCATATCAACACAATCCATGGTTCCATTGCCCACCACATAGTCATATTCATAGTTATGAAAATAGTGGTTTTGGTTTTTATGCAATAGTGATAAACATAGTACTTTGCAAGTAATTTGATAAAAATACTCAAATGGTATGAGCAAGTGATGAACTTGCTCGAACACCGCAAAGTGTTGCAGTTGGATGGTGTGGACTGACCCTTGTCCTCTCGTTTCTCGAAAAATAGCATCATTGTCCGATAAGGGCAATGGTTAAAGAAGCATTGATGCATGATTCCAGTTTTAGGGTTTGTTCCCCCCTTCCGATGTCGTTATTATTTCATGTGAGAGGTTAATACTAAGAATAATTTAGGGATACTCTGTTTAGGGTAAAATACAACCTTGAAATGTTGTCAAGGTGTTTTTTAAAGTCCAAAAGCATTTATGGACTTACTTTCATTATTGAAAATAATATATGTGATTTAAATGATTATTTTAATCCTCAAATTTGAACTTATTCTTGTTTATCTTCAAAAATTCTATTTCATATTTTATTATGATAGAGTTTTTTATACTGAGTGGTTTTCATATTTTTAATTATTTTTTTAGAGCTATTAAACATTTCTTGTGTAATTTCAAAGTTTCTGTATTTAAAAGAATTGTGAAATGACACAATTGCCCCTGGGCCCACATGTCAGTGCGGCCCAGCGGGTTGGGTTAGACCAGCTCGGGTCCAACCGACCCGAGCGGTTGCTCACTCTCCCTCCTCGCGCCGCTTCGACGAAACCCTAACCTTCCTCCTCTCTGGCGACGCCGAAATCGCCTCCGCCGTCGCCGCTTTGTTCCGGCCATCTCCGGCCCTTGCCGGCGACGAGATGTGGCGGATCTGGACCGCCTCACGACGGCGCACCAGATCCTCCGGCTCGATCTGATCCTCGCCTCCTCCTTATCTACCCTGGCTTGCAATAACTGTGCATCCATACTGTTGTGCATGCTGCTGTGCTCTACTGGCCTTGGCCAATGTTTGTGTTACTACCATGTGCAGCTATGCCATGCTTTTCTTGCTTAATCTAGCTCTGTGCCTCTATTCTGGTTACTATGCTTGCCAGAACTCAAGTGTATTCATGTATGCTTCCCTGGCTGGATTACAGTGTGCAATTCTTGCAAATTTGCAAGTGCCAGTGCTATTCTATGCTATAGCTTGTGCTTGATTTTATGAGTATGCTCAATTGAGCATTGCTGTGGGCTTTAACAGTGTTATTCAGTAATGAATTGATGTGTGCCTTGCTTGTGTAATATGAGCCAGTGGTTCATCAATCATTTGATGTGCTTCTGGATTCAATCATAAATTATTTATGTGATTATCTATGAAGCATCTATTGATTAACTGTGGCTACTTCATTTATATGATTTATGAGTTGATGTCAGAATTGATTCTAGCATGCCTGAATAGGCTCTAGCAAGCTTCTGATGATCCTGTGATCATCAGTTGCTTGTAAAAGCTGTTGTGCTCCATCTGGTGCCTTACTAGGGCTCAATTTGAGATGTGTGTGGTTCACAGATAAGTGCTGGTGTGTGCTAATGTTGGCTCAAGCTGTTGCTGTTGCTTGCAGTGATCCATTGGATCAACTGCAAGGCTCTGGTGTAATAATTATTTGTGTACATCATTTATCTGTGTAGCTTGGCAAGATTTATTTGATAAATGAGATGAACTGTTTCTGCAGTTATGATTCTTTAATTCAATTTACTTGAGCTAGAGGGATGCCAGGACTTGCTGGGGACCCTAGCTCACTCTGAACCCTCTAGGTGATGATGGGTGGCTTGGTTGGCTAGTTTTGTGGTTGAGGTGGCCTCAACAGCAATTTATTGCTGTTCAGGAAGCTCCCACCCCTTTGTTGGCTTGGTGAATACCTTACTGGATAAATCCTTGTTGGATTTCCAGTGCTCTTTGCTGTTGACAAACAGGAATAGGCACAAGTTGCCTATCTGTCTGATGGTTAGCAAACCATGTAGTGCTAGGTGAGTTGGGTAGGCTAGCTGTGAATCTTTCCCTTGCTGGATTCTTTGGTTTACCTCAGTGTTAACACAATGGGTTTGACCATTTCATCCCTGGGATGATTTCTTCTGGCTTAAATCCCTTTTTGCCAGCATCAAATGGTTTGATCACCAAATGATGATGCACAAAGGGTAATAACACCCTCTGGCTTGTGTATGTGTTATGCACATGCTTATTTATGAGCAAAACAGATGTTTGCCCATGATTTCTTGTTTATACCTCACTCCAGCTCCTAGATTTGGTGTTGGTGTAGAGGATTTGGTTTCAGGGTTGTGATGTGAGCTTGCCCTGCTCCTCCTGGTTAGCCTGTGCTTGATTTCCTGCTTGTGCCTTGTTCTTCAACAGTTCAAGTGGAGCTGTTTTGGATAGTTTGGCTGGTTGGGAAGGCTTGGTGTTCTTCCTGTTCTATCTGTTCTTGGTGTTCTTACCCTGGGGAGTCCTGTCGATGGAATGGCTAGGGTTTGCTGGTGTAAAGTCTTTATACTGGCCCTCTCCATGTCTCTCTGGTCGACAGCCATGCTGTGTTGGTGCTCCTCCCCTGTCTATGTGTGTGTGGAGTGCATGCAGCACTCTTGGTGTGCTGTTTAGCATGCACACATGCAGTGTAAGCTGCCTGTGTGTGTGTGTGTTTGCTGCTTGGGCTCTGGAATGGATCAGCTCGGCTGATCTTTGATCATATCCTCTCCATTACATTGTTTTTGCTAACCTGCCAAGTGGCAATGCCACTTGGCATAATGCTATGTTTGTTTTGTGTGTGTGCAGGGATCAAGAAAATGATCAAGAGAAACTCAAGATCATATTGAAACAGAAGTTCTTGAAGTTTAACTTGTGTAGTTTAGGATATTTCAATTCCTTGTAATTTTCCTTTTTCTTATTTCATTTATTCATTTCATGTAATGTGTTGTAAAGTCATAATTCAATTCTGAATATTGTGAAGACAATGTATCTTGTGTGATTATCAATAAAGCTCCAATTTTCTATAATGAGCTTTACTTTATATTTGTATTGTTCATATTCTTTATTATTTATAATTTTCTTAATGAATTACCTCACATTTAAATTATGAGATATTCATTTGATGTTTGAATTTGAAATTCAAATGCAACTTAGGTTTGAATTCAATCATGCAACTTAAGTTGTAATGCACTTACTCTCCTCTTTTCTCAAAACCCTAAATTAGTTAGGTGAGATACAAGTTTGTCGCACTCTCGAAACCCTAACCCTGTAAGGTGTCGAGAGAGAAACTTGTCCCCCTTCAATGCAGTTTTGTTTTAAAAGCGCGAAATTTCCCCAGAATTTACGATGCAATGCACATCCCTTTCTAAAATCTACCCCTCGATCGTCTCTAAACCTGGGATATTATAGTAAAGCAAGACAAAAACAAAGTAAAGAGATTGGAAGTGGAGACTCCCCTTGCAGCGTGTCTTGATCTCCCCGGCAACGGTGCCAGAAATTTAGCTTGATACGCGTAGAGCACACGCCCGTTGGGAACCCCAAGTGGAAGGTGTGATGCGTACAACAGCAAGTTTCCCTCAGTAAGAAACGAAGGTTTATCGAACCAGTAGGAGTCAAGGAACACGTGAAGGTTGTTGGTGACGGAGTGTAGTGCGGCGCAACACCAGGGATTCCGCCACCAATGTGGAACCTGCACAACACAATCAAAGTACTTTGCCCCAATGTAACAGTGAGGTTGTCAATCTCACCGGCTTGCTGTAAACAAAGGATTAAATGTATAGTGTCGAAAATGATGTTTGCGAAGAATAGTAAGAACAAGTATTGCAGTAGATTGTATTCAGATGTAAAGAATGGACCGGGGTCCACAGTTCACTAGTGGTGTCTCTCCAATAAGAAATAGCATGTTGGGTGAACAAATTACAGTTGGGCAATTGACAAATAGAGAGGGCATAACAATGCACATACATATCACGATGACTACTATGAGATTTAATCGGGGCATTACGACAAAGTACATAGACCGCTATCCAGCATGCATCTATGCCAAAAAGTCCACCTTCGGGTTAGCATCCACACCCCTTCCAGTATTAAGTTGCAAACAACAGACAATTGCATTAAGTATGGTGCGTAATGTAATCAACACAAATATCCTTAGACAAAGCATTGATGTTTTATCCCTAGTGGCAACAGCACATCCACAACTTTAGAACTTTACGTCACCTGTCCCAGATTCAATGGAGGCATGAACCCACTATCGAGCATAAATACTCCCTCTTGGAGTTACAAGTATCAACTTGGCCAGAGCCTCTACTAGCAACGGAGAGCATGCAAGAACATAAACAACACATATATGATAGGTTGATAATCAACTTGACATAGTATTCCATATTCATCGGATCCCAACAAACACAACATGTAGCATTACAAATAGATGATCTTGATCATGATAGGCAGCTCACAAGATCTAACATGATAGCACAATTAGGAGAAGACAACCATCTAGCTACTGCTCTGGACCCATAGTCCAAGCATGAACTACTCACACATCAATCCGGAGGCGATCATGGTGATGAAGAGTCCTCCGGGAGATGATTCCCCTCTCCGGCAGGGTGCCGGAGGCGATCTCCTAAATCCCCCGAGATGGGATTGGCGGCGGCTGCGTCTCTGGAACGTTTTCCGTACCATGGCTCTCGGTACTGGTGTTTTCGCGACGGAGGCTTTAAGTAGGCGGAAGGGTAGGGTTGGAGGCGGCGCGAGGGCCCCACACACTAGGGCGGCGCAGGCCCCCTTAGGCCGCGCGGCCCTAGCGTGGCGGCGCCTCGTCGCCCCACTTCGTAACTCCTTCGGTCTTCAGGAAGCTCCGTGGAAAAATAAGACCCTGGGCGTTGATTTCGTCCAATTCCGAGAATATTTCCTTTGTAGGATTTCTGAAACCAAAAACAGCAACTGGCTCTTCGGCATCTTGTCAACAGGTTAGTGCCGGAAAATGCATAATAATGACATAAAGTGTGTATAAAACATGTGAGTATCATCATAAAAGTAGCATGGAACATAAGAAATTATAGATACGTTTGACACGTATCAAGCATCCCCAAGCTTAGTTCCTACTCGCCCTCGAGTAGGTAAACGATAAAAAAGATAATTTCTGAAGTGACATGCTATCATAATCTTGATCAATACTATTGTAAAGCATATGAGATGAATGCAGCGATTTGAAGCAATGGTAAGACAATGAATAAACAACTGAATCATATAGCAAAGACTTTTCATGAATAGTACTTTCAAGACAAGCATCAATAAGTCTTGCATAAGAGTTAACTCATAAAGCAATAAATTCATAGTAGAAAGCTTTGAAGCAACACAAAGGAAGATATAAGTTTCAGCGGTTGCTTTCAACTTCAACATGTATATCTCATGGATAATTGTCAACACAAAGTAATATGATGAATGCAAATAAGCAAGTATGTAGGAATCAATGCACACAGTTGACACAAGTGTTTGCTTCTAAGATAGGAGGAAGTAGGTAAACTGACTCAACATAAAGTAAAAGAATGGCCCTTCACAGAGGGAAGCATGGATTACTATTTTTGTGCTAGAGCTTTTATTTTGAAAACATAGAAACAATTTTTTCAACGGTAGTAATAAAGCATATGTGTTATGCATAAGACATCTTATAAGTTGCAAGCCTCATGCATAGATTACCAATAGTGCTCGCACCTTGTCCTAATTAGCTTGGATTTACATGGATTATCATTGCATAACATATTTTTCAACCAAGTGTCACAAAGGGGTACCTCTATGCCGCCTGTACAAAGGTCTAAGGAGAAAGTTCGCATTGGATTTCTCGCTTTTGATTATTCTCAACTTAGACATCCATACCGGGACAACATAGACAACGAGATAATGGACTCCTCTTTAATGCATAAGCATTCAACAACAAATAATATTCTCATAAGAGATTGAGGATTAGTGTCCAAACTGAAACTTCCACCATGATTCATGGCTTTAGTTAGCGGCCCAATGTTCTTCTCTAACAATATGCATACTCAAACCATTGGATCGTGATAAATCACCCTTACTTCAGACAAGACGAACATGCATAGCAACTCACATGATATTCAACAAAGTGTAATAGTTGATGGCATCCCCAGAAACATGGTTACCTCTCAACAAGCAACTTATAAGAAATAAGATACATAAGTACATATTCAATACCACAATAGTTTTTAAGCTATTTTCCCATGAGCTATATATTGCAAAGAAAAAGAATAGAATTTTAAAGGTAGCACTCAAGTAATTTACTTTCGAATGGCAGAGAAATACCATGTAGTAGGTAGGTATGGTAGACACAAATGGCATAGTTTTTGGCTCAAGGATTTTGGATGCACGAGAAGTATTCCCTCTCAATACAAGGCTTAGGCTAGCAAGGTTGTTTGAAGCAAACACAAGTATGAACCGGTACAGCAAAACTTACATAAGAACATATTGCAAGCATTATAAGACTCTACATTATCTTCCTTGTTGTTCAAACACCTCACCTGAAAATATCTAGACTCTAGAGAGACCAATCATGCAAACCAAATTTTAACAAGCTCTATGTAGTTCTTCATTAATAGGTGCAAAGTACATGATGCAAGAGCTTAAACATGATCTATATGAGCACAACAATTGCCAAGTATCAAATTATGCAAGACGTTATACCAATTACCACATGAAGCATTTTCCCTTTCCAACCATAATAATGATGAACGAAGCAGTTTCATCCTTCGCCATGAACATTAAAAGTAATGCTAAGAACACATGTGTTCATATGCAACAGCAGAGCGTGTCTCTCTCCCACACAAAGAATACTAGGATCCGATTTTATTCAAACAAAAACAAAAATAAAAACAAACAGACGCTCCAAGTAAAGCACATAAGATGTGACGGAATAAAAATATAGTTTCACTAGAGGTGCCTGATAAGTTGTCGATGAAGAAGGGGGTGCCTTGGGCATCCCAAGCTTAGATGCTTGAGTCTTCTTAAAATATGCAGGGATGAACCACGGGGGCATCCCCAAGCTTAGACTTTTCACTCTTCTTGATCATATTGTATCATCCTCCTCTCTTGACCCTTGAAAATTTCCTCCACACCAAACTCAAAACAAACTCATTAGAGGGTTAGTGCATAATCAAAAATTCACAAATTTAGAGGTGACATAATCATTCTTAACACTTCTGGACATTGCACAAAGCTACTGAAAGTTAATGGAACAAAGAAATCCATCAAACATAGCAAAACGGGCAATGCGAAATAAAAGGCAGAATCTGTCAAAACAGAACAGTCCGTAAAGACGAATTTTCCTGGGGCACTTAACTTGCTCAGATGAAAATGCTCAAATTTAATGAAAGTTGCGTACGTATCTGAGGATCACGCACGTAAATTGGCAGATTTTTCTGAGTTACCTACAGAAGTACAGATGGGCCGGCTCAATTTCGTGAAAGTAAGAAATATGTTTCTGCGCAGTAATCCAAATCTAGTATCAACCTTACTATCAAAGACTTTACTTGGCACAAAAATGCAATAAAATATAGATAAGGAGAGGTTGCTACAGTAGTAACAACTTCCAAGACTCAAATATAAAATAAAAGTGCAGAAGTAAAATAATGGGTTGTCTCCCATAAGCGCTTTTCTTTAACGCCTTTCAGCTAGGCGCAGAAAGTGTGAATCAAGTATTATCAAGAGATGAAGCATCAACATCATAATTTGTTCTAATAATAGAATCATCAGATAACTTCATTCTCTTTTTAGGGAAGTGTTCCATACCTTTCTTGAGAGGAAATTGATACTTAATATTACCTTCCTTCATGTCAATAATAGCACCAACAGTTCGAAGAAAAGGTCTTCCCAATATAATGGGACAAGATGCATTGCATTCAATATCCAAGACAACAAAATCAACGGGGATAAGGTTATTGTTAACCATAATGCGAACATTATCAATCCTCCCCAGGGGTTTCTTCACAGCATTATCAGCAAGATTAACGTCCAAATAACAATTTTTCAATGGTGGCAAGTCAAGCATATCATAGATTTTCTTAGGCATAACAGAAATACTTGCACCAAGATCACATAAAGCATTACAATTAAAATTATTGACCTTCATCTTAATGATGGGCTCCCAACCATCTTCTAACTTCCTAGGAATAGAAGTTTCAAGTTTTAGTTTCTCTTCTCTAGCTTTTATGAGAGCATTTGTAATATGTTTTTTAAAGGCCAAATTTATAGCACTAGCATTGGGACTTTTAGCAAGTTTTTGTAAGCACTTTATAACTTCAGAGATGTGACAATCATCAAAATCTAAACCATTATGATCTACAGCAATGGGATCATTGTCCACAATATTTTGAAAAAATTCAGCAGTTTTATCACAAGCAGTTTTAGCAGTTTTAGCAATTTCAGCAGTTTCAGGCAGTTTTGCACGCTTTGCATTAGGAGTAGAAACATTGCTAACACCAATTATTTTACCATTGATAGTAGGAGGTTTAGCGACATGTGGAGCATCAACATTACTAGTGGTGGTAATAGTCCAAACTTTAGCTACATTATTCTCTTTAGCAAATTTTTCCTCTTTTTCCCACCTAGCATGCAATTCAGCTATCAATCTAATATTCTCATTAATTCAAACTTGGATAGAGTTTGCTGTAGCAAATGACTTAATATCTTTATTTTCATTAGGCATAACTTTCAATTTTAAAAGATCAACATCAGCAGCAAGACTATCAACTTTAGAAGCAAGAATATCAATTTTACCAAGCTTTTCTTCAACAGATTTGTTAAAAGCAGTTTCTGTACTAATAAATTCTTTAAGCATGGGTTAAAGACCAGGGGGTACACTCCTATTATTTTTGTAAGAATTCCCATAAGAATTACCATAACCGTTACAGAAGGATATGGCCTATAGTTGTTACCAAAATTATTCCGATAAGCATTGTTGTTGAAATTATTATTTTTAATGAAGTTCACATCAACATGCTCTTCTTGAGCAACCAATGAAGCTAAAGGAACATTATTAGGATCAACATTAGATCTACCATTCACAAGCATAGACATAATAGCATCAATCTTATCACTCAAAGAGGAGGTTTCTTCAACAGAATTTACCTTCTTACCTTGTGGAGCTCTTTCCGTGTGCCATTCGGAGTAGTTGGTCATCATATCATCAAGAAGCTTTGTTGCGGCGCCTAGAGTGATGGACATAAAAGTACCTCCAGCAGCTGAATCCAATAGGTTCCGCGAAGAAAAATTCAATCCTGCATAGAAGGTTTGGATGATCATCCAAGTAGTCAGTCCATGGGTTGGGCAATTCTTGACCAAAGATTTCATTATTTCCCATGTTTGGGCAACATGCTCATTATCCAATTGCTTAAAATTCATTATGCTACTTCTCAAAGATATAATTTTAGCAGGAGGATAATATCTACCAATGAAAGCATCCTTACATTTAGTCCATGAATCAATACTATTCTTAGGCAAAGATAGCAACCAATCTTTAGCTCTTCCTCTTAATGAGAAAGGAAACAATTTTAATTTTATAATGTCACCATCTACATCCTTATACTTTTGCATTTCACATAGTTCAACAAAATTATTAAGATGGGCAACAACATCATCAGAACTAACACCAGAAAATTTCTCTCTCATAACAAGATTTAGTAAAGCAGGTTTAATTTCAAAAAATTCTTGTGTAGTAGCAGGTGGAGCAATAGGTGTGCATAGGAAATCATTATTATTTGTGCTAGTAAAGTCACACAACTTAGTATTCTCAGGGGTACCCATTTTAGCAATAGTAAATAAAGCAAACTAAATAAAGTAAATGCAAGTAACTAATTTTTTTTGTGTTTTTAATATGGAGAACGCAAACAAGATAGTAAATAAAGTAAAACAAGTAACTAATTTTTTTGTATTTTTGATATAAAGCAAACAAAGCAGTAAATAAAATAAAGTAAAGCAAGACAAAAACAAAGTAAAGAGATTGGAAGTGGAGACTCCCCTTGCAGCGTGTCTTGATCTCCCCGGCAACGGCGCCAGAAATTTAGCTTGATACGCGTAGAGCACACGCCCGTTGGGAACCCCAAGTGGAAGGTGTGATGCGTACAGCAGCAAGTTTCCCTCAGTAAGAAACCAAGGTTTATCGAACCAGTAGGAGTCAAGGAACACGTGAAGGTTGTTGGTGACGGAGTGTAGTGCGGCGCAACACCAGGGATTCCGGCGCCAACGTGGAACCTGCACAACACAATCAAAGTACTTTGCCCCAACGTAACAGTGAGGTTGTCAATCTCACCGGCTTGCTGTAAACAAAGGATTAAATGTATAGTGTGGAAGATGATGTTTGCAAAGAACAGTAAGAACAAGTATTGCAGTAGATTGTATTCAGATGTAAAGAATGGACCGGGGTCCACAGTTCACTAGTGGTGTCTCTCCAATAAGAAATAGCATGTTGGGTGAACAAATTACAGTTGGGCAATTGACAAATAGATAGGGCATAACAATGCACATACATATCACGATGACTACTATGAGATTTAATCAGGGCATTACGACAAAGTACATAGACCGCTATCCAGCATGTATCTATGCCTAAAAAGTCCACCTTCGGGTTAGCATCCGCACCCCTTCCAGTATTAAGTTGCAAACAACAGACAATTGCATTAAGTATGGTGCGTAATGTAATCAACACAAATATCCTTAGACAAAGCATTGATGTTTTATCCCTAGTGGCAACAGCACATCCACAACCTTAGAACTTTCTTTCACTGTCCCGCATTCAATGGAGGCATGAACCCACTATCGAGCATAAATACTCCCTCTTGGAGTTACAAGTATCAACTTGGCCGAGCCTCTACTAGCAACGGAGAGCATGCAAGAACATAAACAACACATATATGATAGGTTGATAATCAACTTGACATAGTATTCCATATTCATCGGATCCCAACAAACACAACATGTAGCATTACAAATAGATGATCTTGATCATGATAGGCAGCTCACAAGATCTAACATGATAGCACAATTAGGAGAAGACAACCATCTAGCTACTGCTATGGACCCATAGTCCAAGGATGAACTACTCACACATCAATCCGGAGGCGATCATGGTGATGAAGAGTCCTCCGGGAGATGATTCCCCTCTCCGGCAGGGTGCCGGAGGCGATCTCCTGAATCCCCCGAGATGGGATTGGCGGCGGCTGCGTCTCTGGAAGGTTTTCCGTATCGTGGCTCTCGGTACAGGTGTTTTCGCGACGGAGGCTTTAAGTAGGCGGAAGGGTAGGGTTGGAGGCGGCGCGAGGGCCCCACACACTAGGGCGGCGCGGGCCCCCCTTAGGCCGCGTGGCTCTAGCGGGGCGGCGCCTCGTCGCCCCACTTCGTAACTCCTTCAGTCTTCTGGAAGCTCCGTGGAAAAATAAGACCCTGGGCGTTGATTTCGTCCAATTCCGAGAATATTTCCTTTGTAGGATTTCTGAAACCAAAAACAGCAGAAAATAGCAACTGGCTCTTCGGCATCTTGTCAATAGGTTAGTGCCTAAAAATGCATAATAATGACATAAAGTGTGTATAAAATATGTGAGTATCATCATAAAAGTAGCATGGAACATAAGAAATTATAGATACGTTTGGGACGTATCACTCATCAAAGTGGGCTGGAGCTCAATGCTCGCTAGGAATCCTTCGCTCACTAGCTCTAGTCTAAACTGCTCAAACTCGTGATACAAACTAGGCTGTTCTATGGCGATCATGGAATTCAACTGACATGGCAGTCTACTCAGGGCATCCGCTACCACATTGGCCTTGCCGGGGTGGTAGTGAATCTCCATATCATAATCCTTGATCAATTCTATCCATCTGCGATGTCTCATATTCAGCTCTTTCTGGGTGGAAATATACTTGAGGCTCTTGTGTACTGAATAGATCTCGCATCGATTACCCATGAGGTAATGACGCCAAACTTTCAAGACTAAGACTACGGCTGCTAACTCCAAGTCATGGGTTGGATAGTTCTGCTCATGTTGCTTCAGTTGCCTCGATAGGTATGATATCACCTTGCCTTCTTGCATCAACACACATCCAAGACCAATCTTGGATGCATCACAATAGACGTCAAATGGCTTGGTGACATCGGGCATGATCAAAATTGGGGCTGTGGTTAATCTGCGCTTGAGTTGCTGGAAACTTTCTTCACACTTGTCATTCCAATCAAACTTCTTGCCCTTCTTGAGCAGTTGAATCATTGGTCTAGCTATGCTGGAAAATCCTTCAACGAACCTGCGGTAATATCCCGCTAATCCCAGAAAGGCACGGACTTCAGTCTGGGTGGTTGGGGCTTTCCATTCCTCAACGGTTTTGATTTTAGCGAGATCTACGGCAATTCCTCCTGCAGACAAGATGTGTCCCAGGAATCCTACTTCCTTCAACCAAAACTCACATTTGCTGAATTTGGCGTACAACTTGTGTTGCCTAAGGGTTTCTAGGATAACTTCCAAATGTTTCTCACGTCCTTCTTCGGATTTCGAGTAGATAAAAATGTCGTCGATGAAGACAACGACAAACTTATCCAAAAAGTCCATAAAGATCTTATTCATGAGATTCATGAAATAAGCGGGGCATTGCTTAATCCAAATGACATGACATTGTACTCATACAATCCATATCTGGTGGTAAAGGCAGTCTTAGGAATATCTGTTGCACGGATCTTCAGTTGATGGTAACCTGTCCTAAGATCAATCTTAGAGAACACTTAGGCACCGGTCAGCTGGTCAAATAGGTCTTCTATCTTTGGCAAGGGGTATTTGTTTTTGATGGTGACATCGTTAAGCTTACGGTAATCCGTACATAAACGAGTGGCACCATCTTTCTTATCCACAAACAAAACTGGGGATCTCCAAGGCGACGCACTTGGTCGAATCAGACCTTTGTACAACATATCATCCAGTTGCTTCTTTAGTTCCACCAATTCTGCGGGGTTCATGCTATAGGCTCTCTGGGCTATAGGTCCTGTTCCAGGGATTAACTCAATGATAAACTCGATATCCCGATCTGGGGGCATACCGGGTAGATCATCAGGAAACACATCGGGGTATCGACAAACGACCCTGATTTGATCCAAGGTTGGCTTGGCTAAGCTCTGGTTGCAAGTGAACTTTCTGGGCAGCCTTTCAGACACATGCTCTATTAGTATTCCGGTGCTACTAGTCATGGTGATGGCCTTCTTGGCGCAGTCAATTAATCCATGATGTTTCGACACCCAGTCCATACCCAGTACTACTTCCAAACCTTTTGTTCCCAGAACAATCAAATTTGCGTAAAAATCTACTTCATGAATTCTGATGGGTACATCTTTGCAAAATTTTCTAGCTTTTGTAGTTGAACCAGGTATTTGAACTATCATGACATGTTTCAAACTGATTGGTTGAATCTTACTAGTACATGCAAAATCTTTGGTAACAAACGAATGCGATGCTCCGGAATCAAACAACACTCTTGCGGGTATTGAGTTAACAGAGAACATACCCAGCACTACATCTGGTGCTTCCTGGGCTTCCTCGGCGTTCATGTGGAAGAGGCGACCTCCACGGTTGTTCGGGTTGTTGGGGGTGAACTTCTTGCCGGTGGAGACACAGCGTTGCTGCGAAGTAAAACTATCAAGATGGCGGGGTATACACCTCAATATATATCTTCGAATCCGGGCATCTGACACCTCACATGCGACCTGAGTAGCTGTTGATCCTCGTCCGACAGAGACCTTGGGCAGCAGGCTAACGAAAAGGTTCGACATATGGTGATCACGCAATGGATCCTATCATTGCCACCAACATTGTACATCGTCAGCATCAACTACTTCCAGCCATGCGCCGCGTGAATACATCGACTACGTCCGCTGTATGATACCCCATAAAGTTCAAGTTCATCCATGCAAGCATCACTTCTTCTTAGCAGAACACACCCGAAGTTACCCGGGAGTCCTAGAAGATCTTCAGCAAGAAAAACAAATGCAAACAATTCATATAAGCGATAATTGCCACGAAGCCTTCTAAACTATCGACCCAGCAGCACACCTGATTGCTCGGGGGCCGTAGAACGATAAGTTCCTACACAAAACAAACAGCTCCGCACGATACATCGTCTTCACGATAAAGATGCTACGAGTCCGTCAGGCCCGCAGCGCATCCAACATTCGGGTGTTGCCGCCGATTATATACATACAAACTTACAGTTCCACAGGATACATCCTCATCACGATAAAGATTCTACGAGTCCGTCAGGCCTGCAGCGCACCCGACGTTTGGGTGCTGCCGCCGACGATATACATACAAATTTACGTCCCTGCATGATACATCGTTTATACAATAAAACTGTCACGGGTCCGCCGAGCTTGCAACATGACTTGATCACTCAGATGTTGTCGCTGGTGCCACACAAATATAACCACGGCTCTGCGCCAAAGCATCGTCTTCACGGTACTTGAGCCACGAGTCTGTCGAGCCTGTGACGCACCCAAATACTTTGGGGCTCGCACCGACGAAACTTACAAAAATCAACGGCTCGTGCCAAAACGTCGTTCTCACGATAATTGAGCCACGAGTCCATCGTGCCTGAAGCGCACCCAAACATTCAGGGGCTGCCGCCGGTGAAACCTACATAAAACAACGACTCACGCAAAAACATCATTCTCATGATACTTAGGCCACGAGTCCGTCGAGCACGCGGCTCGCCCAAAAAAACTCGGGGGCTGCTACCGATGCAATTCAAAATAACAACGTCCCTGCATGATACATCGTTTATACGATAAAATTGCCACGGGTCCGCCGAGCTTCCAACGTGACTTGAGCACTCAGAAGTTTCCGCGGTTCCATACAAACAAAATCCTGGCTCCGTGCCAAAACAACGTATTCACGATACTTGAGCCATGAATCTGTCGGTCTTGCGGCTCGTCCGATTAGTCGGGGGTTGCCGCCGATGTTTAACACTTCTATCAAAAAAATGGCCATGTGTAACACATCGTCCTCACGATAAACTTCGCCGCGGGTCAATCAATAGCGCTCCTCATCATTTTCACAAGCATAGCCATCGATAAATCTTCAATACAATGAGTTAGCTCGGCAATATTACATCATCGACACGATCAAAATTGCTACGAGTTCGGTGACATCAAAAAAGGAAGTCGGAGAATTTCAACTCCCATCGGGAGCACCCGAACAAATTTCAGAACTCGAAAAAATCTACGATATTCGACTCAGTAGTCAACATCCTATACGTGACTACTTCATAGTCCTCCACAGGCTCGGGGGCTACTCCCATCAGGAGCGCTGGCCGCACACCCGATAAAAATATGAAGGCCTCGTCGATAAAAAGAATGGACCCGAAGGTTCTAGCAATCCAGGTTCGAGCCCGGGGACTCAAATCTGTGTAGGGTAACGATGTTTTGCTCCGACATTTAGCCAGTCTCGATCTATCGAGTGAAACTGGGCCCGTTACTCCATCACTTAGTATATTCAACTTTTCAGGTTATCTCGAGCCTATACTTCATTCGAAGAGACGATAGATTCAAAAGCATCGGACGATGGAAAGGATCCAAAAATATCGACATGAATGTCAGATTCCTCGAGTAGTACAACTTGAGTCTACGCACAGTTGTAAGCACCCGCCCGTAGACTCAGGGGGCTACTCCCATTGGGAGCGCTGCTCACGGACCCAATAACAAATGATTTCAGCTCTTCATCAACCACAAGATTCAACTTTTCTTCAGGTGATCAAGATACTTGGAGGCGATATTTTTGATGTTTGAGTCCCTACGCAAGTCTTCGACTTCCCTAGACACTCGGGGGCTACTGATGTGGGCATTACCCTTCGGGTGCCCGACATTTCTATACACGGTGTGGATTATGGAGGTGGACCAGCGCAAGGACTCGACAATCTAGACCCACATGTAATATCGACTTGGACTACAAGAAAGAGGACTCCAGTTTGTAAAGGACTAGGAATCTTGTAAACCCTATCTTAGTTGCACATATAAAACCAAGCAGGGGCACCCCATGGGGACACAAAAAATCATACACGCGATACGCCTAGACATCGCAATTCGCAGATTAGAACTAGACTAGATACAACTCCGGCTACGGTGGCCCCCTGTACACATATTATCATATACTGGATTGCTAGCAGGACGTATCGATCCTCTACCGCGGGGACGTGAATCTGGGTACGTTGTGTGCCAACGAGATCCTTGAATCTCCACCATCTCCTTCCGCTAACTCTAAGCCCCTCATGGTGGGCACTGCCGAGGAGCCGCCTCGACACTGGATGGCTATGGAAGTTGGTGATCCTTGCAGGAGAAGACTCCTAGACGCCCGTTCGGGTGCAAGTCCACGAGGACTCCCATCCCGTTGATACCGGGATCCTGCATATCAACAGGGATCAGCGTGACGACCAACCATCATGTCCTGGCTCTCCGGGGCGGCGCAGGCTATGGCAGCGTTACGATAGGGGCCGCAGGCTACGAGCAGGGCTAGATGCCGGCCTATGGGCTGTCTGTCGGCCTGCCTTGTCCCTGTAGCGACAGGAGGACGTGACAGGGACGGCTGCCGGGGCCCCCACGCCTCGGGACCGCGTAAGGAGCCGGAGAAGGCAGGGCCAGCGTCGTAGGCACCAGGGACTTCTTTGTAAATGTAACGGGCACTATATAATCCCCAGTAGCACCCCTTTGGAGGGGATCGGTCGTTCTCACTTCTCATACTTAGCAGAACCGCTCGGGAACTGAGGCCTTCATCTACATCGAGCTCGCTCCCAAGCTGGCCACAACTCTAGGAGCATCATTGTACTGTCAGCACAACTTATATATCATCAGGCAGGATTAGGGGTGTTACCTCCTCACGAGAGCCCCGAATCTGGGTACGTCGCCGTGTCGCTCGTGCTCATACCCGCCTCTGGAACTTGCCGTAGGCCATAAAGCCTCAACCACTCGATTTAAGCTATCCCATGGCATCTGCCGTGATGATTCCTCAACAAAATGTCTCGCTTCGACCTTGAAGAACGCTTTGATTTTATGAAGGGTTTTCCAGAACTGCGAGCCTCCCCTGCTCGGGCTCGCAAAGATATCATTAGCATCGGCGTCAGCGTGACAGTTTAGTGCTGTGTTTGGTTGCGATTTCTTTGGAGCAGTTCTTTTGTGCCCCAAATAAAATTCGGCACCAAACAAGGATAAGGCATCTGCTGGAGCACTGCTTTTGACGTGTCGTCCCCCCCAAAATCAGGTTTTTTAGACACCATATTTATTTTACGATTGAAGTGCAAAGATCTGTGGCAGAAGCAAAGCGCCCATTGAAATTGTGGGCATTTCACCAAAAAAGAAAATGTTGGCATTTCGCACTTTCCACGAAGACCGCCAAATTGAAACCTAACGTGCTCCAGTTTTGCGGAAAAATCTAGGTAGTATTATAATTCCACCAATCTGACTTGACTGACCGAACGTATAAGTCTCAGATCAAATTAGTGGAGGAGGACGGCGCAAGCAAGCAAGCACAGGCTTATATGAAGAGAAGAGGCCGGCCGGCCGGCCAGCCATGGAGATTTGAAAGAGTAGTCAGCTACTAGCTTTAGTTCTGCTCCACATCCAGCAAGATACACATAATAGTATGCCTGCCGCTAGTGAACTAGTAGGAGAGCAGCGATGGCTCGCATGTTTCTTCGTGGCCATGGCGTTGCTTTGCTCTACTACATCCTGCAGCTCCGGTCGGTCCCGCCAGTTGCTGGCTGCAGCGGCCTCACCTTCCTGTAGCTGCTGTGACCAGATGAAGAGGGACGACGTCATCTCCTACAGTTTCCCCTCCTTCGATAGAAGTGCCGGAGCTGCCTTAGCGGTGCTCAAGGATGCGAGTATCAATGGGGGAGTCCTCCAGCTGACTCCTGACACTATCAACAATGTTGCCTATCTAATCAACAAGTCCGGATCCGTCCTCCTCCCGGATCCCGTCACGCTGTGGCGCGTCGACTCCCACGGGGTGAGGCACGAAGCCTCCTTCAACACCACCTTTGACATGATCATCTACAGAGAACCGTGGGAGGAACAACACGGCGAAGGCCTTACGTTCGTCATCGCCTCCTCCCTCAACGGCCCTCCGCAAGGCAGCCATGGTGGGTTCCTCGGCCTCACAAACACCATCTCCAAGTCCAACTCCAGCAGCTTCGTGGCCGTCGAGTTCGACACGGCCAAGCAGTCGTACGATCCCGACGACAACCACGTCGGTCTCAACATCGGTAGCGTCGACTCCGCCTACTTCACGCAGCTCTCCTCGGTCGTCCCGCCGGGCAACTTTACAATCGCACCAACCATACCGACGAACTATACTGTGTGGATCGAGTACAACGGCGTGGGACACCACATATGGGTATACATGGCTCTCCAGGGCCAGGAGAAACCAGGGAGCGCCGTCCTTGACGCGCCGCTCAACTTGAGCAGCCATCTCCCACAGAGAGCCTACATTGGTTTCTCGGGAGCGACGGGACTGGCCTACGAGCTGCACGTTATCCTCAGCTGGAGCTTGACGCTTGACAAGCTCCCCAGTGACGACGGCGAGAAATGGAAGGTGATACTTCCAGCAGTCCTTGGGACAGTAGCTGCAACTGCCGCCATGATCGCCGCCACGGCCTTCTACTTCAGCACGAGGTATAAGGCGCTCAAGGTGGAGCTGAAGCTGTCCGAGGCTCTCCGGCGGCTTCCTGGGACGCCCAGGGAGTTCAAGTACGTCACCATCAGGAAGGCCACCGACAACTTTGACGAGGCAAGGAAGCTAGGCAAAGGAGGCTTTGGCGCTGTGTACAAGGGAACACTGCGATCAGGGTCAGGGACGACCAGGTCACGCGTCGATGTCGCTGTGAAGAAGTTTACGCGTAATGAAGACCGCTGCTACGACGACTTCCTCGCAGAGGTCGATGTCATCAACCGCCTGCGTCACAGAAATATCGTGCCGCTCATTGGTACGTTCATGACCACTCTATCTGAAGTTCTAAACTACTTCCTGAAGTAAACATCTTAGAAAGTAGTATATACGCAGTCAGACTTTATAACTTTCACTACACAAATATTTAAACATATCTACAAATAGGAAGGTACTCATCGGAACATCTAATCCCCCGTCTCCATTGGTTGACACGTGTCCAGGATTTATTTTTTCACCTCGTTCCTTAGCATTATTCTGCAGAAAGCAAAACTCGCGACGACTGAAAAAATAAAGCCGAGGGGCATGGAAGCCCACGGATGAACACTCATCCCCACCCGCCTCTTCTCGGTGGGCTCCGATGGGAGACCTCGCCGGCGTCGAGCACCACGGCCCGATGTAGTATCCCCACCGGCCTTTGGTAGCAGCGTTGCCGGACAGAAGTAGGATCGCCGGAGGCCTCCTTGTCGCTTCGCCGGCACGACGGCACCGGCTTGTAGCACCCACCAACACCGTGTGTAGCAAACGCCGCCGCCGCCGCGTGTAGCAGACGCCGGCGCCGCTTGTAGCAGACTCCGCCGCCGCGTGTAGCAGACTCCGCCGCCGCTTGTAGCACCCGCCGCCGCGTGTAGCAGACGCAGGCGCCTCTTGTAGCACAGGCCACGGCCGCTTGTAGCCCGCCCACGCCGGCGCCTTTGTGGCACAGGCCGCTGCCGCCTGTAGCAACCGCCGACCCTGCATGTAGCATCACCGACCGGAGGCAGTCAGCTACATAGTCGCCGGCCCCGCCGGCCGTGCCCCGGAACGAGGCTGCGCTGCCGGCAAGCGAGCCGGGAATTTCGCCCGAATCAACCGCTGCCGACCGCCCCCTTCACTGGCCGTCCGCGCCTCGGCCTAAGGCTGCGGCTGCCGGTCAGCCGCGTCCACCACTACCGACTGCCGCTCTCTTTTGCTGCCCTTGCAGGAGAGAGAAGAGAGACAGCAAGCGGAGAGAGAGCATGGGGGGAGGTGGAGGTGGACGAACCTTGTGGTGGTTGGTCAGATTTTACAAAAATCACCTACGAACTCACAGCGTGGCATACGTACATGAGTGTCCATCCGTAGAGTTTTCGTAAGCCATGCAGTCCGTAAGATTAGAGCATCTCCACTCGTTTGCCCTCCCCACGCCGAAAGGACGTAAATTTGGCGTGGGGAGGAGTAGTTTCCCAGCCGCGATCTCAGGCGAAGACGGCGATCTAAATTTGAAAAACAGAAACTTGACAAACTACGGCATAAAACAGTCGAATTTAGACTAAATTTAATGATATTTACTATATAGAGGGCGAAGTTCATACATAGAGACCGAATTTGACTATATTTCGAATTCGGCTGGGGGAATACAACTGTAAATATAAAAACACGGCGCTCTACATGCTGAAATGGCGGTAGAACACCGTGTAGTCGCCGCCATCGTCGTCGGAGCCGTCGTCGTCGAACTGCGGCGGCGCCGAAGCCGCCTGGCTGCTGCCTTGGCCGGCGTCTCCCCACCGGCCACTGGTGCGAGGCGGGGACGGCGATGGCTTGTACAGGTCGTCGTCGGAGGCTTCGAGGTCGACGACGGGGACGGCGGGGCCGGATGGAGGAGTCGCAGGCCGGCGGTAGCGAGCGACGTCCTGGAGGAGCCTCGCCTGCCGCTCCGCCTCCTCCTTCTCCCACTGCTCCCTCGACCAGGCGCAGGCCTGGTCGAGCGGCATGGCGTTCTCAGCGGGGACGACGTCCTTGAGGGACCTCGCATGACGGCCTCGAGGATGGCGGCGTCCTCGGCGCTTTCGGCCTCCTCCACCTTCACCTTCGCCGGCTTGCGCTTCCGCTCGCCGGAGGTGTCATGTTCGCGCTTCGGGCGGAGCCGTCCTTGTGCCGTCGAAGGCTCGCGGATGACGATGCCGCCGCCGCGCGTGCGGTGGCTCGGCGGGGAAGCCGGCTCCTTTTTCACCGGTGCCAAGGATGGCGCCGACCTGGAGAGCGACCTCGACGCCGTGTCGGAAGACGACGAGCTGGCAGCCATGCGCCGTGGGTGCCAGCTGTTTCCCCGGCGGCGGTTGGTCGATGCCCTCGATGGAGGGGGCATCGTGAGCACCGGGGAGTTGCCGCCCTCGATGTGCTCGAGGACGTTATGGAGCGTCCTATTCGGCGCGCTCCACCAACGCCGGCGACCCGCGGCGTTGTTGCGCGGAGGCGGAGGTGGCGGGCCATCGTAGGACGCCAGTTCCCGCTCCCACCGCCGGAGGAAGGAGTTCCACCGCGTGTAGTTCTCGGGGTGGTGGCGCGGGTCGGCGCGTTCTTCCTCCGTCATGGCCATCCGCGCCTCCTCGATGGCGACATCGAGGGCGTGGCCCTGGGGCGGCGGCGGGATTGGCACGCCACCAGCACTTAGCCGCCACCCGCCGCCGGGAGGCCTTGTGTCCGGCGGGCTGGGGTACCCCGCCTGGTGGAGGAGGTGCCCCTCCCACGCGTGGAGCGACCGGCGGGGGAAGCCGTTGTTGGCTGCGCCGTCGTCGTCGTAGAACGCCATCGGCAGAGTGGAGGGATAGTGGAGGGAGAGTGGAGGGAGAGTGGAGCAGGGATGCGCGTCGCGGCGAGCGGAGCGGCGTATATAGGCGCGGCTGGCGCCGGCGATTAATGCCGCGTGGAATGCGACGCGTCCGCGGCGAACTGACCGGCGGCAGCCTTTACTGCGCGCGGAAGACGATGCGTGCGCGGAAGACGATGCGCGTGTCGCTGACCGGTCGGGGCCACCTCCGTGGCGAAGACGAAACGAAAGCGCGGGAGAGATTTCTCGGCGTTTCGCGCGCTTTCGCTTCGTCCGGAGTCCCCGAGCGCTCCCCGGGGGGCCGGGGTTGGCGTGGGCTCGCCGGATGGATGAAAGCCCAAATCCGGCGAAAAACGAGGAACCGGGGGCGCGGCTGGGCCATTTTTCGCCGTCCGGATGAAAAAATGGCACGCCGGGAGCCTGTTCGGGGAGACGAGTGGAGATGCTCTTATTGGTGGAACGGCCACGGACCAGGAGGATGCGAGCGCTTTGATCCCCCAGCTGTTTGTTAGCTTTTTGCCTATAAATAAGTACTACTACCTCCATTCCAAGATTTAAGGCTTATATTTTTTTTCAGAAAATCAAACAATGTCAAGTTTAACTAAGTTTGTATCAAAAATCATTAACATGAAAAGTACAAAATCAATATTATTAGATAGATAATTAAATATATTTTTATATGGTACCTAAAAAATATTATCTTTATTCATAAATTTTTCTAAAAGTTTGATCAAACTTTACTTCGTTTGACTTTCTGAAAAAATATAGATCTTAAGCTTTGGGATGGAGATAGTACTGTATATGGTACTCTATCTGTAAGGTCGCCCTCAATCGGTATTTGTATCAAAAAACCGCGTGGGTGCTATGAATACATGAAACGATAGTTGTAACACTCCCTCAATCATAACCTGTCTAAGTTTACATTGTTTTTAAACTCTTCATAAATTCTTCAAACTATCAACGATCGAGGGCGCAGTGAACCCAACAACAGCTTCATCTATAATTTGCATCAAGCCATTTGTTTGCTAATCACTGACAAATAACACTACATTCAACTTCTACATGTTTTGTCTTCAAAGATTAACTTTACCGATAAAAGGTCAGCTCCCAAATTCTGAAACCATAGAAGTGTTGCCTTGATTACGCATTCCATGAAATAAAATTAGAACCAAGGAAATCAACTAATCCTTTGGTTGACCTATGGACAACCGGCCCAATCTACATCGGAGAAGGCATTTCACAAGGTGGATTACTACTTGACAAGCTTCATACTAAGTTTGAAGGTCCAATGACACACTGACATATTTGTATTTTTTTGGGGCAATCAAAATCCAATGTGGAGAGTGAGGCACACAAATGAATTAGCTGATTTTATTGACTGAAAACACGAGTTCCCTTTACATAGAGTGAGGTATTTTTCCGCACCTACTGTGCTCCTGTACGTCGTTGCATACTCACATACACAATAAGATCTCCTTGCTGAACCAACTACTTTTCAGAAGTTGACAACGTGTGCTCATAAGCCTTTTGAACCTATATGCCTAGGAAATAGTGTAAATCACCAAAATTCTCGAGGGCAAAATCAGATGTTAACTCTTGAAAAAGATATTGTGTAGCATGTTCTGAAGAACGAGCAATAAGTATATCATCAACATGTACAGACAGGAACATCGCCGTCCTACTCTTCATGTAGTAGAACAAGGAGGTGTCGGTCTCGATGCAGAAAACCAAGATCCATTTTGTCTGCACTTATCCAAGAAAACTAGGCTCATGGTTCCTGCTTCGTTCCATACAAAGCCTATTCAATCTTGCGCACAAACTGTGAACTATCTTTCTCTTCATATCATTTGTGGTTGGTTCATATAGGCAACTAATTCCTCCAGAATGTTATGAACAAACGCGTTTTGCATGTCTAATTATCCTAATCTCCAATAAGTAGACTCAACGGTATTCCTGGAGTAAATACCATACCTCTGTTTAAATCTTTTATCAACCAAGCCAAGTTGTGGTGTCATCAACTTTTCTCTTACTCCAATATAAATATTTACGATCAATCACATTGCTTGTCTAATTTGATTGTACAATGTGCCAAGTCTTATACTCATAAGAGCCTCATATTCTTATTACGTAGCCTCTCTCCATTTTGATTTTCTAAACCATCATCTAATCTTTCGGGTTCCGCTGTCTCACTCAAGAATCCAACTTGCCTTGGACCTAAAGCGAGTATTCGGAATAGTTCCCTCTATAACTTTTTCAACACAAATATTATTTTAATCCTTATTCGTGGGCAGTAGTACAAACACATGTCACCTCAGCTTGGATGAAATTTCTTGAGCTTGTTGAGAGTGTTGTAACACTACCAAGAACAGAAGATCCGTAGGGTGGAAGGTGGTTCACGGACGTGGCCCAACATCTCCCAGTCCAAAACAATATTTGTCTAGGCTGCCCTACCTGCTTGCCGCTACCGATAGTCCAGAGTTGATCCAAATCTGCCTCATAGCTTGTGCACGCAAGAGAAATAACTAGTGATACCATCTCCTAGTGGTATCATCTTCAGTAACAAAATCTTGGTGTAAACCACTAAAGACCATCGTTTGGAGCATAATTTTCTCCCATGTTTTCCTAAGAGAAATCAGATCAAGTAGGATTATTAGAAGGTTTGGATGCATGAGTTATAGAAATTGTTTGATCACTATAATGAATGAACCCAGAGACCTTTTAATGGAAGAAGTAAACACAACTCGAAGCATACAATAACACCAAAATTAGGGCGAAGTTTTGAAAACCGGAGAACTTCCTCATCAAAAGCAACATCTCGAGAGATATAAAAATGATTAGTATGAACATGGAGGCACGTGAACAATTTATAAAGATTAGTATAGGTAAGAAAAACATGGATTAGTGCTTTTCATTGATTGATGGGACCCAATTTAGGTCAACAAGCCGACACAAAACCCTGCAACATGGTATAATCTAGTTTCTCATGGAACGATTAGTCATTGGGAGTGAAACATAGATAAATCTACTAGGAGTCCACTTAACTAAGATATTACATTAGCAAAGAAAGTATTACCACATAATTAATGAGGCACAAACTACGAGTGTGAAGAGCCACAATGATATTTATATGCTTTCTCTTTAGCGAATTTTTAAAAATAATATGATTTTTTAAAAAGTTCAGAAATAATACTTGTTTTTGAGAAATTTCGAAAATAGGATCCAGTCGGCGGCCAGTGGACCGACAGGCACCTGTCGGTAGGCGGTGGGCCGGTATGCCCCTGTGGTGGCCTTTGATGAGCCAATGTGGCAGGCCCTGTGGTGCGCTATCCGCCCATTGCCATCGACTGGATCCTATTTTTGAAATTTCTCCAAAACGAGTACTATTTCTGAAATTTAATAAAAAAAATATTTTAAAAAAGTCGCTTCTCTGTACATACCGGTTCTTCTAAAATTAGTACAAGGACACCATACACGGTGATAAATTCTAATCCATTGGAAGGAGCTCAACCTATACTCTCTGGACTAATAGTACAGTTATAATTTTACATATCAAAGAGTCATTGAACAAGATGTTGAAAGTTGTGGGACTTTTGGAGCTCATCGGACTTAATCTTTAAGAAAATAAATCCAGATGAATATGATATAATCATCCATAAGATTTACATTTTTTTACCAATGGAATTAAGAGAAGGACCTTACACATCAAAGGAGATGAGCTGTAACGTAGAAATAATAAATAAATTAGATGACCTAGAACAGGGTACCTTATAACTCTTTTCTTGTTGACATGCATCACAACTAGCTTGTTTATATAATCGGTAGAGTAGACATGATTATTATCTCTAAGGACTTTCTGGGCAATGAGTGAAGATGGGTGTCCTAAGTGATCATGCCACCTTGACAAGAAACATTGGACACACTAAAAACTTGTTTGTTAAAGAAGTAACAGTAGGTAAATGATAGAAGGTACCTCTACATGCTTCTCGAATAAGAACCTTCAAAATGTCATGATCCGGCCTCAATTTGAATCCTATGCGTGATATTCAAAGAAGGCGTCATTTTCAGAAGTAAAAGCAGGGATGCAAGTCAGATCCAATTATATCCCGCTTCAAACTCATCTTCAAATCCACAAGTCAAATTTTGAGCAAAAAAATGAGCTAAATAACATATAAGTGTGACAAAAGATGGATGCTACTACACGTGGTGAGTAAGAGATGAGCAGTTACAAGTTTTATAGTGATCGACATTTTTGAAAATTGTCCATCCATCTTGATTTAACGGTGATAAATAGGAGAAACTAAACTAACGGAACCAGATGAAATTAAAGTATGGGGCAGGAACTAAAATCACGTGAGACTGTACCTCTAATATATTTTTATGAAAATTTTAAAAAACGAGCATCCTTTCGATCGGCTGAGTGCGCACAGATTTTGAAGTCATGTATACAAATATCGAAAGGCGAAAAATCACTTTTAGGATGTGTGATGTTACTACCTATGTTATTTTCACTATTAGTAGTCTTATATTTTAAAAATATAGTAAGAAGTACCGCAAGGACGTGAAGTTTGGACGCCCACATCGCTTCGCCGTCTCTGCCCCCGTCTTTGATACAATCCGTGTTTTTTTTCGGGACAATGCTAACTGGCAGGTATCTCTAGTTGGATTCTGAATAGGTTCAGGTTCCTCCCGTCATTCTCGTGAGGTTCCTCCGCTCTAGCTAGCACCTAGCAGGTTCTTCTTGTTTTTTTTCTTTCCGAAATGGGTATAGCCCCGGCCGGCCTTTTATTAAAAAAGTAATATTCAAGTGTCACAAATTATAGATCAACGAGGGTCGATACAAAAAGCTACCATCTAAAAATAAGAAGCTTGCTAAGCAGTCTAAGGATCTTCAATCTCTTAATAGGCCGCTAAGTAGCCTGGTAGAAAATATCCTGGGCAACCATTTGAAGGCGGTTGCATCCAGAAACCATGCACTCCCGCTGGTCCTCCTGGAGCAAGAAACGCCAAAGCTGGATCCAATGGACCATAGTGTGGATAACCTGCAAAAAATTAGTAGATTTTTTTTGTTAAAAACAATATCATTCCTGCAATTCCATATCGACCAACATAAAGCCGAAACACCGATGCGAATTCTAGCTTTATCTGATTTAACCGCTCCATTAAGCCAATTCCAAAACATATTTGTGACATTGGATGGAGGTGGAATGTTATATGCAGCAAAAACTACTTGCCAAACAAGTCTAGCAAAAGGGCATTAAATAAACAAATGTTCAACTGATTCTTCAGAGTCGTAGAAGCAACATTTTGTGTTTTCATTCCAATTCCGTTTTGCAAGGTTATCGCGAGCCAGAAGTATTTGTTTGCTAAGGAGTAGTATTTTAAGTTTCCACAGATATTTACGTAAGTATCGAGTATGGCTCTCTAACATATCAGCATACATAGACTTGACTGTGAAAAGTCCTGAAGATGTAAGCCTCCAAACGAATTTATCATGCTCCTCATTAAGATTTATTTGCATTAGTCTTTAGCATAGGTGTATCCATTGATCCCATTTATTACCCGTAAGCTGCCTCCGAAAACCAATATTTAGCGGAGTCGAATTCATAACAGTTGCCACTGTATCATGCTTTCGATGAACTATGTTATATAATTGTGGGTATTCAGATGAAAGTGTTTGTTCACCTAGCCATATATCTTCCCAAAAACGAACTTCTTCTCCCGAGCCGGTTTTAAAACTTCCCCTACTGAAAAATTCCCCTTTAAATTTCATTAAACCTTTCCAGAAAGGTGAATCAGTTGGTTTAGTTTCAACTTCAGCCAAGGTCTTTTGTGATAGATATTTGTTTTTTAATAATTGCTGACATAGTCCTTCTTCAGTAAGAAGTTTATATAGCCATTTACTAAGGAGGCGAGATTTTTTTTTATCTCTAATACTTCAACCCCAAGACCGCATTGATCTTTGGGTCTGCAAATCATGTTCCACCTAGTTAGCCGATATTTCTTTTTATTTTCCTCACATTGCCAGAAGAATCGTGATCGGAAAAAATCTAATCTCTTTCTTACCCCTTTAGGTATAACAAAGAAAGATAACATAAACATAGGTAAACTAGTGAGAACATAATTAATCAATACCACACGATCCCCATATGAAAGCATCTTCTCAGCCCAACAGCCAAGTTTTCCTTCAAACCGACTTTCAACAGGATTCCATTCTGAATTTTTAAGTTTTCTGTAATGGATTGGTATCCCCAAATACCTAACAGGCAAAGAGCCGGATTCACAGCCAAACAATTGTTTATATTGTTCTTCCTCCTCCCTGACCTTACCAAAACAGAAAATCTCGCTTTTGTGATAATTTATTTTTAATCCTGACAATTCTTCAAAGAACCGTAGTATTAATTTCATATTAACAACTTTCCCAATATCATGTTCCAAGAAAAGAATGGTATCATCGGCATATTGCAAAATTGAAATCCCTCCCTCAACTAGATGAGGTATTAGACTTCCAATATGTCCATCCTCCTTTGCTCTTGCAATTAAGATGGCCAGCATATCTGCAACAATGTTAAATAACATGGGTGACAACGGATCGCCCTGTCGAAGTCCTTTCATGGTTTGAAAATAGTGGCCAATGTCATCATTGACTTTGATCACCACACTTCCTCCTCTAACGAATTGCTCTATGAGTTTACACCATATAGGATCAAAACCTTTCATACGCATGGCTTGTTGAAGGAAAGACCATTTTACCTTGTCATTAGCTTTCTCAAAGTCTATCTTAAAAATCACTCCGTCCAATTTCTTCCGATGAAGATTATGGACGGTTTTTTGTGAATCTGGTAAACATCTCACTTGTAAATTACCCCAGGCCTCGCCTCATTCTCGCGAGGATCCTCTTCGATCGATTTCCGAGGCTGAAATCTCACGGGAGAAACAAAGAAAACGGGGGATTCGTGGGCTTCAAACAAAAGTATTAGCTGTTAACAACTGCCATGAAAATGAAAATTTAGACTCAACCGAAACCGGACGGAACCCAAGTTCCACGCCAATCAGGTAAAGGAGCTCTTTTCACAATGTATTTTATAGCGGAAGATATTTCCTTAAGGTATTTGGTCTAATACTCCCTCTGTTCCATCCTATAGTGCCTATAGTTTTTTGGCACGGAAATTAGCGCAAGAGTATTTTTTACACAAGACCCCTAGCTAAATGATTTGAGATCAATGTAAAATTTGGGAAATCCATATCTTCCTAACTTACCATAATAAATTTGGAAGCTGAACGATTTGGGAGCTGAACGGGGAGGGGATAATTGAAAAAAGCTAAGCTACAACCTTATATTGTGAAACAAATGCCAAAAATCTATAGGCACTATATAAAGAAACGGAGGGAGTATTAGTAAGCCTTCAACTTTTACTAAACTTGTATCCATGTACAATGTGGATCTAAGATTTTGATCAAGGCTGAGCACAGTATAAGCTCGATCAAATTTTCATCAAAGATAAGCTGCGAGGCCGGCAGAAATCCGGCCGGTGTATGCGTCTAGGCTTAGGGATGGTTGGGTCCGTCACCGCCCACTGACGGACCGTCGGTCTGACCATCCTGGCCCGCAGCCCGGCCTTCCCAGGAAAATTGCCAAGCTTGTAGCCTATATTGTTACAGTGGCCCATCACTTACTGATATTGCCTTGTTTAGGGCTAATTTTTAAGCTCTGGTCCGGTCTTCATTTTGGTTCACGTTTTTCGGACGGAGTGAGTACAACAAAACTCGCGAGATACAAATCCAGGGAAGAATAATTCTAACATGGTGTTTTGTTTAACCTTAACTCTTTCAGGTTGGTGTTATCAGAAAGGTGAGCTCCTTCTCATCTACGAGTACATGCCGAATGGCAGCCTGGATCAGCACCTGTTCCGCACGCGCGAAAATCCACAACAGCCTGCTACCCTCCTAGGATGGAACACCCGCTACGACATTGTCATGGATGTCACCGCAGGGCTCCACTACGTCCACCACGAGCACGAGCACATGGTGCTCCACCGCGACGTCAAGGCCAGCAACATCATGCTCGACTCCTCCTTCCGTGGTCGCCTCGGCGACTTCGGCCTCGCCCGCATCGTCACCTGCCCGGACAAGAACTCCTACACGGACATCGGCGTCGCGGGGACCTGGGGCTTCATCGCGCCGGAGTACTCGATGAACCACAAGGCTACACGCAAGACCGACGTCTACGCGCTCGGGGTGCTGATCCTGGAGGTCGTCACCGGCGAGCGGGCGCTCGGCGGCTCCAACGAGTCCTTCCAGCTGCTCACCGACTGGGTCTGGACGGCTCACCGGGAGGGACGACTGCTTGAGGCGGTGGACGACGACGTCGTGGCTGGAGAATTCGACGAGGACGACGCTAGTCGCTTGCTGCTTCTCGGGTTGGCGTGCACCAACCCCAACCCGTCGGACCGCCCGAGCATGGCGGAGGTGGTGCAGATCGTTGCCAAGTCTGCGACGCCGCCGGACGTGCCGCTGGTGAAACCCACCTTCGTATGGCCTCCGGAAGGCGGCTGGATCCCCTTGGAATCTGACGACACAGCGGCGATCATGAACATCAAATGGGAGGAGAACGAGTCGTTGAGCAGCGATGATGCCCTGGAGATGACCTAGCTAGCTATCGCCCCGTGCAAGTGCTACGTGTCTAGTTGTGCAAAAGTGTACTAAGACTTGATGTGTCATGATACAAAACTAAGACACTATTTCTAGACGGAGGTAGTAGTATATTACACGTCCGTTCCAGTAAATAAGGTTTGTACTTTTCAAAAAACCATAGCCAGCAATGTTTGGCCATGTTTTTGGAAAAAAAATCATTAACACGTACAATTCAAAATCAAAATCATTAGATGCCATCCGGTACTGCCAATGCATGCGCGTGCCTTCGTCCCTGGCGCGCTCCCGAGCTTGACAAAGCTCGGCGCGGCGTGTTGCCTACTACTTTGACCACACAACAACTACAACAACGTCTCCCTCCTTCCGAGCGTCGTTCCGGGCTCAAGGACGACAACAACAACTACCTCACCTACGTTCTCCAAGGCAACTACATCACACATGGCACCATCGACCACGACAACAACGAATTCATCGGCATCGGCATCAAGGGCTACACCACGTCTTCGGCTTCTTCTCCAGTTGGACCGTCCGCATCACTAGCGATCCGACTGCGGGGGGGGGGGGGATTAGAGTATATTACGGTTTAGTTATATTAGGTAGTTTAAGATTATACTCCAATTCTATCTCTACTAGGCTTCTTGCCCTCTAAGTCTTCTCTGCTATATAAACAACCCAAGAGGCTCAATACAATTACCAGTTACCACATATCAATACAAGCAATACTTCCGCAATCTATCACCTACGACGTTAGAGCATCTCCACTCGCCCTCTCCAAAGGCCCCCAATAGAAGCTTGGGGGTCGCCGGCACGAAAGCGAACGCCCAACCACAGTCCTTAATTTTGTTTTTCCGCCGGCGCGGCCCAACTCTCCATCCGGCGTCCTCAGGATGAACCCAATCTGTAGGGGGGCTAGTGGGGGCGCCGGCGTGGCGAGAAAATGCCGCAGGCCAGCCCTATCGGCGACCAAAGCCAAAAAATAAACACAAATATTTTCCTTCTTCGCCTCGCGACCACCTCCCATCCCCGATGTCGCCGCCGCAACCACCCCTTGTCGCGACGGTCCATTGCCGCCGGTAGAAACACACTCCACCGCCGCATACACCAACTGCAAGATGATCCGGTGGAGCATTTGTGGATTCTCAAAAATGTCGTCTAGTTTGTTTATTTGTTTGCCATTGTAATTTAAACTTTTAAATTTGTGAGATTTAATGAACCTAAATTATTTGTGTGCCCCCACCACCCCTACAGACACCCTGCGCGAATGAAGATGCTCTTATCATGGATGTCAACACCCGGATTTTTTAAGTCCAGATGACTATTATGCCATTCATCGCAATCCCAAGAATATTGTTTTTGCGAGACATAACAGATTGATATCACAGAACATCATTCATTACAACATCATAATAGTCTTACAAATAAAAGGATCACATGATCCAGTCTCATTACAATAATAGTTGATCTATTGATCAATTACAAAACACATAGCGGAAGCGAAATAGCGGTTATGGTCCATCTGTTCCACAGGCAACTGTTGACGTCAGGAGTAGTCCTAGTTGTTGTAGACATCCTGCTGTCATTCATCCTGGTACTGGGGATCTTCTTCATAGTCTGGCCATTTGAATAGCCAGGGACACAGCCGTGAGTACTTTAAAGTACTCGCAAACTAATACTAGTGTAAGCACTAACAATTATATCAATGGGGTTCTAAGTTCTAGGTTTATTTGCATAAAGCCAGTTTTATTTCATAAGCATTTAGTAAACAAAGACTCCTCATTTGCCTAACTTAACTCAAGTGGGAACATTAGTGTCATTCCCACAACTCTGTTGTGATTCAAAGTCAAAGTCACCTTTCAATTCAAGTCACAAGTCACCATTCATATTTTTAGAAAAGTTCTGATGACGGAACAGTATGGCCTTTCCAACTGTCCATGACCGCGGACGCAGCTATTCGAATAGTTTAAACTCTGCAGAGGTCATACACTTGTGCCACAATAATTGCAATAGTCCGTCAGGGGTAACTGGCCCTAATTTATCGCACTCAGCGCACGAACTACCAATCATAACCTTTCATTTACATACCCTAGTATAGGCACCTCTCCCTATGAGCTTGGCCTCCCAGTGAAGACCATCAGTCAACCTGGGAACTGCACAGGGCTTGGGTATGATATTCACCTCATTTCACGTCATTTCAGTTTTGGTGGAGGCAGCCTTGGCCTAACCCCGATGACGCTTGTTCAGAGGGAACCCATACTAAAAATACATAAGTTTCCAGCTAGGCCTTACCCAAATTCAGGTATTGTGGGGATACTTGTAAAATTGGAATGGTATCGCATCCGAACCCAACCATCAGTTTTGTAAAATTTACCATGTCATTCACAAGTCATATTCACCTTCAAAATCTTTCAATAGAATGACTCATCATTCCAAGGTTTTCAAATTCATTGGTTTTCACAAGTTCCCATCTAAAGTAATCACTTTTAGTTTTAGCACTAGCAACTAGTCATGAGAGGGGCTAACTAGCTTATAGCCTTCTAGGCTAAGTGTGATGCTCTTGTACTACTCCATAACTAAACCAAGTGAATCATGAATCAAAAATAAACCTTGATAAACCAAAGTAAAAACTTGTAAGGTAAAAACTTGGGATAAGATCATTAAGCATAAGGTAAGATGTAATGGTGCCTTGACCTTGTAGAGCTTTGCACTTTGGGTATCTTGCAAGAATATTATCTTGCAACAAAATAGCTTGCATTAGTCTAGCTTGCCTTGTTTGGGGTAGTGATTGATACGTCCAAAACGTATCTACTTTCCCGAACACTTTTGCTATTGTTTTGCCTCTAATTTGTGTATTTTGGATACAACTAACACGGACTAACGCTGTTTTCAGCAGAATTGCTCTGGTGTCTCGTTTTTGTGCAGAAATTCAACTTTCAGGAAAATCCCCGGAATTTATGTCGAAGGTCTTATTTTTCCAGAAGATTTACGGAGCCAGAAGGGCAAGCCTGGTGGAGGCCCGAGGCCCCCACACACTAGGCCGGCGCGGCCCAGGAGGGGGGCGCGCCGCCCTATTGTGTGGCTGCCTCGGCTGGCCTCTGACGCCCCCCTCTGGACTACTTAAGGGTTTCGATCTAAAAACATGAGACGAGAAGTCGAAGTCGCCAGAAACCATCCAGTACGCCGCCACCGTCGCGAAACTCCATCTCGGGACCAGAAACTCCGTTCTGGCACTCCGCCGGACGGGGAATTGGAGGAGATCATCGCCATCATCACCACCGATGCCTCTCCATCGACCAGCAATGTTTCCCCCATCCATGTGTGAGTAATTCCCCCGCTGTAGGCTGAAGGGGATGGTAGGGATTGGATGAGATTGGTCATGTAATAGCATAAGATTGTTAGGGCATAGCGCCTAGTGTTCGTAATTGGTACTTTGATGATATTGTTGCAACTTGTTATGCTTAATGCTTGTCACTAGGGCCCGAGTGCCATGATCTCAGATCTGAACATGTTATTGTTTCATGATGATATGCATTGTTTTATGATCTTACCTGCAAGTTGTATACACATGTTGCTGTCCGGAACCCGAGGCCCCAAAGTGACAGAAATTTGGACAACCGGAGGGGAAGGCAGTGATGTGAGGATCACATGTGTTCACGGAGTGTTAATGCTTTGCTTCGGTACTTTATTAAAAGGAGTACCTTAATTTCCAGTAGATTCCCTAGAGGCCCGGCTGCCACCGGCTGGTAGGACAAAAGATGTTGTGCAAGTTTCTCACTGCGAGCACGTACGACTATATACGGAACACATGCCTATGGATTGTTTAGTACTTGGACACCGTTTTATTATTATCTGCAAATGCCCTGCTTTGATTGTTACATGAGTTTCTCTCATCCATGCAACGCCCGTCATCCATCCTTGTGCCTACAGTATTTTAATCCTGCTGTTTACTATAATCACTACTACTCGTCTTTGTTATACTCGTCGTCGTTATTTCACTATCTGCTATCGCTATAAAACGGTTACTACCGATAAACTCTTGCGAGCAAGTCTCGTTTCCAGTGCAGCTGAATTGACAACTCCACTGTTAAGGCTTTCAAGTATTCTTTGGCTCCCCTTGTGTCGAATCAATAAATTGGGTTTTACTTCCCGCGAAGACTGTTGCGATCCCCTATACTTGTGGGTCATTGATGCGTGTGGTTGACACGTCCGTTGGGAACCCCAAGAGGAAGGTGTGATGCGCACAGCGGCAAGTTTCCCTCAGTAAGAAACCAAGGTTTAATCGAACCAGTAGGGAGTCAAGAAGCATGTTGAAGGTTGATGGCGGCGGGATGTAGTGCGGCGCAACACCGGAGATTCCGGCGCCAACGTGGAACCCGCACAACACAACCAAAGTACTTTGCCCCAACGAAACAGATGAGGTTGTCAATCTCACCGGCTTGCTGTAACAAAGGATTAACCGTATTGTGTGGAAGATGATTGTTTGCAGAAAACGAGTAGAACAAGTATTGCAAGTAGATTGTATTTCAGTATAGAGAATTGGACCGGGGTCCACAGTTCACTAGAGGTGTCTCTCCCATAAGACAAACAAGCATGTTGGGTGAACAAATTACAGCTTGGGCAATTGACAAATAAAGAGGGCATGACCATGCACATACATATCATGATGAGTATAGTGAGATTTAATTGGGCATTACGACAAAGTACATAGACCGCCATCCAACCTGCATCTATGCCTAAAAAGTCCACCTTCGTGTTATCATCCGAACCCCTCCAGCATTAAGTTGCAAAGCAACAGTACAATTGCATTAAGTATGGTGCGTAATGTAATCAACAACTACATCCTTAGACATAGCATCAATGTTTTATCCCTAGTGGCAACAAGCACAACACAACCTTAGAACTTTCGTCACATCGTCCCGTGTGTCAATGCAGGCATGAACCCACTATCGAGCATAAATACTCCCTCTTGGAGTTACAAGCATCTACTTGGCCGCAGCATCTACTAGTAACGGAGAGCATGCAAGATCATAAACAACACATAGATATAACTTTGATAATCAACATAACAAGTATTCTCTATTCATCGGATCCCAACAAACGCAACATATAGAATTACGTATAGATGATCTTGATCATGTTAGGCAGCTCACAAGATCCGACAATGATAGCACAATGGGGAGAAGACAACCATCTAGCTACTGCTATGGACCCATAGTCCAGGGGTAGACTACTCACACATCACTCCGGAGGCGACCATGGCGGCGTAGAGTCCTCCGGGAGATGATTCCCCTCTCCGGCAGGGTGCCGGAGGCGATCTCCTGGATCCCCCGAGATGGGATCGGCGGCGGCGGCGTCTCTGGAAGGTTTTCCGTATCGTGGCTCTCGGTACTGGGGTTTTCGCAATGGAGGCTTTAAGTAGGCGGAAGGGCAGGTCAGGAGGCGGCACGAGGGCCCCACACCACGTGGCCGCGCGGCCAAGCGGGGGCCGCGCCGCCCTAGGGTGTGGCCCCTCGTGGCCCCTCTTCGTCTCCTCTTCGGACTTCCGGAAGCTTCGTGGAAAAATAGGACCCCGGGCGTTGATTTCGTCCAATTCCGAGAATATTTCGTTACTAGGATTTCGAAACCAAAAACAAGCAGAAAACAAAGAATCGGCACTTCGGCATCTTGTTAATAGGTTAGTTCCGTAAAATGCACGAATATGACATAAAGTGTGCATAAAACATGTAGATAACATCAATAATGTGGCATGGAACATAAGAAATTATCGATACGTCGGAGACGTATCGCATCCCCAAGCTTAGTTCTCGCTCGTCCCGAGCAGGTAAAACGATAACACGGATAATTTCCGGAGTGACATGCCATCATAACCTTGATCATACTATTTGTAAAGCATATGTAGTGAATGCAGCGATCAAAACAATGTATATGACATGAGTAAACAAGTGAATCATAAAGCAAAGACTTTTCATGAATAGTACTTCAAGACAAGCATCAATTAAGTCTTGCATAAGAGTTAACTCATAAAGCAATAATTCATAGTAAAGGCATTGAAGCAACACAAAGGAAGATTAAGTTTCAGCGGTTGCTTTCAACTTGTAACATGTATATCTCATGGATATTGTCAACATAGAGTAATATAATAAGTGCAATAAGCAAGTATGTAGGAATCAATGCACAAGTTCACACAAGTGTTTGCTTCTTGAGGTGGAGAGAAATAGGTGAACCGACTCAACATTGAAAGTAAAAGAACTGGTCCTCCATAGAGGAAAAGCATCGATTGCTATATTTGTGCTAGAGCTTTGATTTTGAAAACATGAAACAATTTTGTCAACGGTAGTAATAAAGCATATGTATCATGTAAATTATATCTTACAAGTTGCAAGCCTCATGCATAGTGTACTAATAGTGCCCGCACCTTGTCCTAATTAGCTTGGACTACCGGATCATCACAATGCACATGTTTTAACCAAGTGTCACAAAGGGGTACCTCTATGCCGCCTGTACAAAGGTCTAAGGAGAAAGCTCGCATTGGATTTCTCGCTATTGATTATTCTCAACTTAGACATCCATACCGGGGCAACATAGACAACAGATAATGGACTCCTCTTTTATGCATAAGCATGTAACAACAATTAATAATTTTCTCATTTGAGATTGAGGATATATGTCCAAAACTCGAAACTTCCACCATGGATCATGGCTTTAGTTAGCGGCCCAATGTTCTTCTCTAACAATATGCATGCTTAACCATAAGGTGGTAGATCTCTCTTACTTCGGACAAGACGGACATGCATAGCAACTCACATGAAATTCAACAAAGAGTAGTTGATGGCGTCCCAGTAAACATGGTTATCGCACAACAAGCAACTTAATAAGAGATAAAGTGCATAAGTACATATTCAATACCACAATAGTTTTTAAGCTATTTGTCCCATGAGCTATATATTGCAAAGGTGAATGATGGAATTTTAAAGGTAGCACTCAAGCAATTTACTTTGGAATGGCGGAAAATACCATGTAGTAGGTAGGTATGGTGGACACAAATGGCATAGTGGTTGGCTCAAGTATTTTGGATGCATGAGAAGTATTCCCTCTCGATACAAGGTTTAGGCTAGCAAGGCTTATTTGAAACAAACACAAGGATGAACCGGTGCAGCAAAACTCACATAAAAGACATATTGAAAACATTATAAGACTCTACACCGTCTTCCTTGTTGTTCAAACTCAATACTAGAAATTATCTAGACCTTAGAGAAACCAAATATGCAAACCAAATTTTAGCATGCTCTATGTATTTCTTCATTAATGGGTGCAAAGCATATGATGCAAGAGCTTAATCATGAGCACAACAATTGCCAAGTATCACATTACCCAAGACATTAATAGCAATTACTACATGTATCATTTTCCAATTCCAACCATATAACAATTTAACGAAGGAGAAACTTCGCCATGAATACTATGAGTAGAAACCAAGGACATACTTGTCCATATGCTACAGCGGAGCGTGTCTCTCTCCCATAAAGTGAATGCTAGGATCCATTTTATTCAAACAAAACAAAAAACAAAAACAAACCGACGCTCCAAGAAAAGCACATAAGATGTGATGGAATAAAAATATAGTTTCAGGGGAGGAACCTCGATAATGTTGTCGATGAAGAAGGGGATGCCTTGGGCATCCCCAAGCTTAGACGCTTGAGTCTTCTTGATATACGCAGGGGTGAACCACCGGGCATCCCCAAGCTTAGAGCTTTCACTCTCCTTGATCATGTTGCATCATACTCCTCTCTTGATCCTTGAAAACTTCCTCCACACCAAACTTAGAACAACTCATTAGAGGGTTAGCGACAATAAAAATTAACATATTCAGAGGTGACACAATCATTCTTAACACTTCTGGACATTGCATAAAGCTACTGGACATTAAT
>NC_061512.1:140602545-140661834 GCF_022539505.1 Lolium rigidum
CACTACTAGGGAAAGCCTTATAGCAGCACTCCTTACCGCCGGCGAGTACGGTTTGAAAATGCCGGCGGTAAGATCTTCCAGGGTGGCCTAACCCTACCGCCGGCGAGCTGAACGCAAGGCGCCGGGGGTGAGGGCTTTACCGCCGGCGAACACGAAAATGAAAATGCCGGGGGTAATGAGTGGCTCGGCGGGCCACCCAGCCTGCCCTTACCGCCGGCGTTTTATGCCCGAATCGCCGGGGGTAGCGGGTTGTACCGCCGGCGAACCCGAGAATGCAAATGCCGGGGTAACAAGTGGCTGGGTGGGCCACCCATCCTGCACTTACCGCCGGCGTTTGTGGGCCGTAGGTGCCGGCGGTAATGGGCCCTACCGCCGGCAAACGCGCATGTTGGCGCCGGCGGTAACCTCGGGCTTGGCCATTTAATTAGCTAGCCCGACCAGCCACCTACCACCACCCTCACACACTCATATGTGATGGAAAATCAACCCAAGCACTTGTTATCTCATTCCCCCACCCATTTTAGCTATTTCAACCAACAAAATATGATGTATTTGAGCAAATCATGCACTACCTAGCCCCTCTAGCATGATTTGCATGATCTAGATCTAGATCTATCTCCTCCCACCACCTTTTCCACTAGATCTAGCTATTTCTAGATCTCTAGATCTCTCGAGCATAAAAGTCGACGTGTGGCGTCTCTCCGGTGCTTTTGGACGTCGCGTCAACTAATAGGTATATAGCTAATGAGTGGAATGTTCATGAGTTGGTGAAAATTCACGGTTTTATGTCACTAGTGATGGCAAAAGATGCGGTTCCATATATGTAAATGCATTGTTTTGCATTTGTTGACGTGTGCGGGAACATTGAGTTGCCAATGTTTTGCCGGAATGTTGATTAACTTCCGTTCCGGCGAATTTTTGGAACTCCGAGCATGACAATATTTAGCAAAGGTCATGCCGAATTTTTTCCGTGAAAACCGAGACGGCGGTGTAATCAATTATCTTGTCTTGTAGGCGGCGATGGTCATCGCGATGAGGGAAAGCGTCGTGGATAGATACGTGGAACGCGCGACGGCCGACATGTATCGAAAAAGCGAAAGGATATAATGTGTCCTTGTCGAAGATGCAAGCTAGGATCGTTGTTTGACCCCTTCTCGGGCATAGTGAATCAACACCTGCTCGGGTATAGTTTCATGGAGGGGCATACTCAGTGGATGAGTGATGATGGAGATGATGATATCGATGGTGATGGAGATGATGATGGTGGAGATGATGATAACGAAGGTGATGGAGAGGATGCCCCACACGACAATGGAGACGAGGTTGAAGAGGATGGCGCACACGTTGATGGTGATCAAGAAGGCCGGGAAGAGCATGCGGCCGACGAGGACATGAGTAGAAATACCCCGCTAACCGCGGCCGTGCAGGACCGTCATGTTCAAGAACTTCTTCTCAGCAACACATCGACCGACCCCAAAATCGCTGGTAGACGGAAGGCTAAGCTAGATCAACTCGAGGTAGACTCGAGAACTCCGTTGTACGATGCAGCTCGTGGGACGGAGGAGAGCCGTCTGAGATACGCTCTCGATATTATGGAGATGAAGGCAAAGCACAAATGGACGGACACAAGCGTGGACGAACTCTTCGGATACTTGAAGATCCACTTTCCTAAAGATAACACGTGTGCCGGTAGCCTACAGGAGGCCAAGAAAATCGTGTGCCCTCTCGATTTACCGCACCAGAAATACCACGCATGCATCAGTGACTGCGTAATATATCGGAACGAGCATGCCAATCTCGATACATGCCCACAGTGTGGCGAATCTCGATACAAGAGAGGGACAAAAAAATCTCCTCGAAAAGTTGTGTGGTACTTCCCGCTCACGCCCCGTGTGCAGCGGTACTTCGTGGACCCCAAGGAAGCAAAGCTCATGCGCTGGCACGCGGAAAGAAAGGAGGCGGTGATGCGTGATGTAGAACGGGTTGAAAACCTAGTGCTAACACACCCTTCGGATGCAAGCCGGTGGAAAACATTAGACGATGAGTATTACGAAGAATTCGGGAAAGAACCAAGGAACATCAGGTTGGGTGCGAGCACCGACGGACTCAATCCGTTTGGGAACCAAAGCAGCAAGCACAGCACCTGGCCCGTGTTTGTATGGATGTACAACCTCCCTCCATGGCTATGCCCGAAGAAGAAGTACATACACATGAGTATGCTAATCCAAGGGCCGACGCAGCCGGGGAGCGATATCAACCCGTATCCGGAGCTATTGAAGGAGGAGCTAGTCACTCTGTGGGAGGAAGGGACAGAAACTTGGGACGCCTACGGACAAGAAACTTTCCGTATGAAAGCCGCACCGTTGACGACGGTGCAGGACTATCTTGGATACGGATATATCGCGTGCCGGGTGTGCCACGGACACAAGGCATGTGTGAGGTGCATGGAAAAGACGCCATTTTTACAGCTGGGTAAGGATCCCGGGTCTTCAAAAACCGTCTACATGAGGCATCGAATGTGGCTTCCCAAGAATGACCCGTGGAGGAAGCGTGGAGACCTGTTCAATGGGAAGGATGAGGTCGAGGGACCTCCACCTAGGCGAAGCGGCGAAGAGATAGATACTCGTTGAAAAACTGGAAAGACTGCCCTCCGGCGGGTAAGATAAAGATCCGAAGCGGAAGAAAGGAGACAAGAGAAAGAAAAAGAAAAAGGAACCCGGGCCGCTCTTGGGGGTATGGAAAAGGAGGTCCGTGTTTTGGGACTTGCCGTACTGGAAGATCCTCGGTACGCCTCATAGCCTTGATGTCATGCATATCACGAAGAACGTGTGCGAGAGCTTGCTTGGCACTGTGCTCAACATGCCGGAGAGGACCAAAGATGGGTCGAAAGCAAGACACGACCTGATGGCCCTTGATATCAGAAAAGAGCTTCATTTCGCCCAGGTTGACCAGGAAACCGAGGAGGAGGAGACGGATGGTCGCAAACGCAAAAGGGTGGCCAAGCAGCGCGAAACTCCTCGCCCCTCCTGCTTCACTCTAAATCCCGATGAGATCGAACAATTCTTCAAGTGCCTACTAGAAGTCAAATTTCCCCTAGGCTACGCGGGGCCGATACGCGCATGGCTGGACCCGACGAAAAAAATCTTCGGCGGGATGAAGTCTCATGACTCGTCATGTCATGATGACGCAGATACTTCCGGTTGCTATCCGAGGGATAATGGAACCGCACGTTCGTGCGACGCTGACTGACCTGTGTAACGTCTTCGACGTCATCACTCGAAAGTCGATAACCGTCAAGAAACTCGGGAGGCTGCAGGAAGAGATCGTCACCATCCTATGCGAGATGGAGATGTACTTCCCGCCCGCATTCTTTGACATCATGGTCCATCTGCTGGTGCATATAGTGGACGATATCGAGGATCTTGGGCCCGCGTTCCTTCACAACATGATGGCGTTAGAAAGAATGAACGGCTTCATCAAAGGATATGTTCGTAATAGGGCACATCCGGATGGAAGCATCGTCCAGGGCTTTCTCACCGAGGAGTGCATCTCTTTCTGCAAGAATTATTTAAACGAGGACGACCCACGTCCGGTTGGATTGCCCGCCAACAAGCACCTCGGCAGATTCGAGGGAGTAGGCCACAACGCTGGCAGGAGGGAACTCGACGCCGATCAAGATGATAGGAGAACAGACTTTAACAGGGCCCACTTAGTAGCACTACAGCACATGAACGAGGTAGAGCCTTGGGTGGATCAGCACATAAACATGATCAAGAGCAGGGCTGACAAGCCGATGACGGAACAAGAGGTATTTAGAGCGCACAACTCCTCTTTCGCGAGCTGGTTCAAAGACCAGATTGATGCCAATCCCCCACCAATGGCAAGCGACGTAGACAAAATGATATTGGCCTTGTCTTATGGGCCCGCCCCCAACCTCATGACTTATCAGAAGTACGACATCAACGGTTACACATTCTCCACAGAGGAGAGAGACAAAAAAGCGACTACCGGAACTCGGGTGTGACGATGGAATCGTACACGGGTGAAGAGAAGAAAAGGTACTACGGAAGGATCGAGGAAATCCGGGAGCTCGACTACGTCGGGGAGAAGCTACCGATGTTTCGTGTCGGATGGGCTACGGACGTCACAAAAGAAGATGCGTATGTCACCACCATGCGACTGCCCCCAAATCCAAGACCAAGAACCCCACCGCGCAAAATGAGCCTTGGGTATTGGCTAAGCACGTCGAGCAATGCTTCTTCATAACCGACCCGTCAAGGCCCGGCCGTGTTGTCGTAAGGAGAGGAAAAAGGGCCCTCGTCGGAATGGATGGAGTGGCCGACGAGCAAGACTTCGACGGCCTCGTCGGAGACCCAATGATGGAAGAACCCGATGAAGACGATAGAACCTACACACTAAGAAGAAGAAGGACGACGCTACCTAGGTCAAGTGTTCCTCCGTACACAAGGAGTCGCGACGATACCGGTGGGGTCACAAGGACCAAGCGGAAGGGACTTTGAAGTCATTTATGTATTTCTAATAATTATCTCTCGAACAACCATTTGTCCGTCTCAAGACCATTTGTCCTTCTCAAGTGTATCCTAAATTTATGTCTCGGTTTTTTATCGGATGTCGCCGAAAGGACTTTGAAGTCATTCAAGAATTAAAATCCTAAATTTATGTCTCACATTTTATCCTTCATTTAATTTTTATCGGATGTCGCCAAAAGGACTTTACAATTTATCCAAAAATAAACTAGAAACAACAAAAAAGGTCTTAGAAAAGGGGAAAAAAGGTGGCTTTTTATGCACCCACAAGGATTCGAACCTTGGGTGTTATGGCTGTGCACAGGAGTGGCACCACTGGGCTAACGAATGGGTTTTGACTAATGTGCATGGTTTACAGAACTTAAGGGAATAAAACATACCCCCGGCGAAATGGACGTTTCCGCCGGTGGAAACCGCAGTTGGTCCCACCTGTTAGTGACAGGAAAGTTACCGCCGGCGTTTACGCCAAAACGCCGGGGGTAGGCGTTCCACGACTTAGTCGTGTGTGGCCGTCGTTCCCCACACACGCACGAGCAAAATTCCCCCTGCGCCGCCGTCGTCGATCCGCCTCTCCCCTGCGCCGCCGTCGTCGATCCGCCTCTCCCCTGCGCCGCCGTCGTTCCGCCTCTCCCCTGCCGCCGTCGATCCGCCTCTCCCCTGTCGCCCTCCACCGCAGGTGCGCCCCTCCCCTGCCTCCCTCTCTCCATTGCCGCCGCCGTTCCTCACCTCGCCTCGTCGCCCTCCGTCGCAGCAGCTCCCACCGAAAGCTCCCCACCGCACGTATCTCCTGCCGCCGTCGTCGATCCGCCGTCGCCGCCTCCCCCAAATCCCCCACCGCACGCTCAAGCTCGTCTGCTGCCGCCTCCCCCAGACCGCCGCCGTCGTCAGCAACCTCGTCGACGTCGCTGCTGTCTCCACAGGTGCGCCCCCTCTCCTCTGCCCCCTCTCCTCGCTCGAGCCCGGCCCTGTTTCAGCGCACGCCACCAGCCAGCCGCCGCTCTCCTCACTCGCTTGTAAGCACAAGGTATATAACATTCAACATGGCATGCAAAAGCTTCAGAATCGACTAAAAATAGAGTAATCAGGCATTTGCTGAACCAGGCAGGGAGGAGCAGTTTAGCAAAAAAAAAGGGCAAATGCCTATGATTTACTCAGACCCCATGTGGTTTCCTTGAAAAAAGAATGTCTGAAACTCTGAAATGAATATTTAGGCATGCAATACGCAATATTACTAGTTGGTTGTTGTCCATGTTGTCTTAAGTAGAAAAACGAAAAGCATGACAAGCGAGAACACATGTTTAAGCTCGATGATTGTAGTACTAGGGGCTCACAACACTATGGAGCAATGGCTTTCGGCTCTTGAAAGTACTTTTGCACTCCTTTTCCCTTTTCTACTTATCATACCACAAGGGCACAGCTCCGTATGAGGCTTGTACTTGTGTAGCAAGTTTGGGAGTCCTTTAATCCTTGTTCTCTTACTTTGCTACTTTAAGCCACTAAGTATACTTGTATAAGAAAAATGTAGTCTTATCACCAGAACTTGTTGATTCATAGATGTAATTAATGTTCAAAAAGAAGTACAAACATCCATCTTAGTGTCATAAGATCTATGTTCATGTGAACATGTCAACGGTAAAGAGTGCTCCTAAGAACAGTTGGGAGTAAAAAAAAGTGGGTTGTAGAAAAGACGCAACTTACTTGATTCTCAAGAGTATCATTTTTCTGTCTCAATGACAATACTTGCTGCATTAATGAAAGAAGCTTAAGTATATGGTCAGAAACACATCCAAGGATTAGTAAGACGAAAACCTAACCTTTTCAAGATCATCATTTGGAACAACAATCTCTGGTGCATAGAGGTTGATAATGTTCTTTTGCCTATATATCTTGCCACACTGAGGACACCGATTAAACAATAACAATCATGGTCATCGAGAAGTATTTCTCCCAATAACGAGTGTGCGGTGCACTTGAAGATGTGATTCTGAACTAGGGGTTATTGACCAGCATACCGTGGCAGTTTTCTTCCCACACTCGTAATAACCATTTCTCTAAACAAGACCTGCCGTAGACATGCCCGCAAGGAATGCAGCTGCAAGTAGAGTATCGCACTCGTCGGCAATTCAAGATCTCATACCAGGATGAGTTGTTTTGAGGGCTACGGACGGTTAGTTGAAAACATACATCCATGGGATTCGTATAGTAGTGTTGATTTTGTATAGTAATCTTTTTTATATTCATGGAATACACGGTTACTTAAAAAGCAATCAATTTGACGTTCGTTGTGAGTAGCTATGCCCACCTCGACCACGCGCAATCCAGATAACAATCTACTTGGTCAAATAACCTGATTACTCGTCACTGCAACTGAGTATATTACTCTTTAGATAAATAGCGTTGAGTTATTAGCCCGTAAGATGTAATTACGGTGAAACAAGAGGCAAATTACGATTTCAGAACATGTTCCGTTAGACTGCAATATTTATTTTGCAATTCTGGACTGATGAATAAGCTTCTTTGCTATGTGCAGCTCCTCCCGTCGCAGCAGCTCACGCCCGCCTCTCCAGCCCGCCGACCAGGTGCCAACCGCCGCAGGAACTGCCGCAGGAACAAGCTGCCCGCCTCTCCGACCTCGTCTTCACCGCTCACTCCTCCAGCAGCTCAAGGTAATTAGAATGATGATGAATGTGAAATGGCATAGCTGTTTGCATATGCTGTGAAGTGGCATGACCTGTTTGCATATGCTGTGAAGTGGCATATAAATGCTGTGAAATGAGTTGAGTGTATCCTATGCATCTCTATGGCATGGCATATCCTGTGAAATCTCTCTGCAGGTACACATTGAGTGTCCATGTTTCGCCGGAATGTCGATTAACTTCCGTTTCAGCGAATTTCGGGCACTCCGGCATGACCATTTTTAGCAAAGGTCATGCCGAATTTTCGCCGTGGATTTTCACCTAGTAGTGTTAAGATGGATTAGAATAGCAGGTCAATCTAGTAATTAAATTCAACTGAAACAAATGCTATGTATAACTAAAGTTCAGTTTTAACAAGTGCTATGTAACTGAAACAAATGCAACTGTATAACTAAAACAAGTGCAACTCTGTAACTATGTAACAAGTGCAACTCTGTAACTCTGTAAACAAATGCAACTCTGTAACTCTGTATAACTGAAACAAGTGCAACTCCGTAACTATGTAACAAGTGCAACTCTGTAACTCTGTAAACAAATGCAACTCTGTAACTCTGTATAACTGAAACAAGTGCAACTCTGTAACTCTGTATAACTGAAACAGTTTTAACTTTGTTTAGTAACATACTTTGGTTGCACGATTAGTTACTGGCTGTTTAATTGAGTAGTTCATAACTCATCATTATTGTGACAGTACTTTTGATGCTATTGTATGCTAGTTTGTGCAGTGCTAGGTAGGTATAGCTAGCGATGTCGTCTTCTGCAGACCCCAACGAAGACGTTGACGGGTCTTCTCAGCGGAAGTTGGATGAGCACTACAGGCTCATGGTCTCGGATCAGCTGGAGGACCTTCCAAGGGGCAGCGATGACGAGTCCTCGGAGGAGGGGGATGATGAGATGGACAACGATGGTGAGGATGAGAGGGGGGCTGCCGACGAGACCACCGACAGTGGCGTTGCCGGGGGTAGCTCGGATACTACTACCGAGGCCAAGAGGAAACGGAAGCGGCGGCGCCCAAACAGGGTCGGCACCACTCGCGACATAATCACCGCGGTGGACGCCAAGACCGGTCTTCCTACCGAGCCCAAGCACGTGGCGAAGGGGTACGGCCTCCAAGCGGGAGCAATCCTTCGGGACATCGTCGACGTCAACGAGACGAAACTCCGAACCAAGAAGAAGCGAGCATCCGCAGGCCCAACTCCTTGCGCGGCTGCACGCACGGTATGAGTTCCCTGTGGAATACGGGAACGAGGATACCAAGGATAACATCGTGAACGAGACGAGCCCTCTCTAAGTTCTCCAAGAACCTCAGCGGTTATAAAACCATGCCGAGGGGGATGCTTGGTGACAATGAGACTTGGGAAGAGATCCAGCGCCACTTCCCGCGGATGACGCTGGAGCGAGTATAATAAATTCTTGGAAAACGAGGAGCTCGAGTACACCAAAAGACAATCGACCCGGGGGAAGGAGCTGGCGGATAAGAACATCGGTCACCACAATCTCGGTTGCCGTGGCTTCGAAGGCAAGCAGCCGGTATGGGACAAGGAGGACCAGGCCTACATAAATGCCGGCCTCGAGCCCCCTTTTGCCAAGTACAAAGACCCACTCTTCGGGGCATATCTCAGGTCCCGATACCATCGAGAATTGGGTGGGAAACGTGTCACGAAACCTGATGTGGTGGTGGGAGTTGAGTTGGTCGCCGACGCGAAGGTGATGGCACTTGAGAAAGCGAGTGGTAAGCAATTTACCGGCTTATTAATTTGATACTGCTCACCAAGTCCATTACATTCTAAAATTGTTCATGTTACTTCGGCGGTTGACGGAACAAGCAGCCGCCGAATCAGCTGGCTCCTCGTCCCGGACGTCGGCCGGCAAAGTCCCGTGGGACACGCCTTTTATCGGGGGTCCGAACACCGTGAAGGCGCGGCCGCTTTGGACAAGCCCCACCGTGTCCCCGGCGCCGGAGGAGGTCGCAAGCTTGCCGACTATGGCTTGGACGTGCCCGCAAGCACTAGGGAGTCGCGGCAGGCGCAGAAGGACCGGGAGCACGAGGCTCTTCTGAAAAAGGTGGCCGACTTGGAAGCAACCATGGAGCAACGCGTCAGTGCCGAGGTTCAGCAACGAGTCAGTGCCGAGGTTCAGCAACGCGTCAGTGCCGAGGTTGCTAGCAAGGTCGATGACGCGCTGGCCAACAGGGTCAATGAAATCATCCCTGATCTTGTGCTGGTCGATGAAGAATTACTTCGACGCCGGCGGTAAGGGACCGATGCCGGTTATCAGCCTAGGCGCCGGCAACTCGGACAACCGGCCTCCAACTAGACACGCTCAATGCACACCCAACTTGGTGACTCCACCCGCCGGCAATGTCGGCGCTAGAGAGGATTCGCCGGACTCGGGGGCCCCGGTACTAGCCCCTCGGTCACCTGCACGCCGGCCTCGGTCCTTCAACGCGAGCCGAGCTCGACGCCCTCACGGTAATTAATTTAGTCTCTCAAGCTCTACAAATTAGTTACTTTGTCGTCGCCCCTCTCTGACCTACACATGTTTTCACAGGCGAACGCGACTCCTTGCACCTTGCTACTGAATGTGGACAACAAGTTGAAGGCTGTAGCGAGCGGCAGTGTCATCCTGCCAACACAGCGGATTTTCCACTGCGTCAGGATGGATGATAGCTTGAGCCGGGTTCGCGTGAACCGGTCGTTACCGGGATGCCAAGACCTCCATCCTCCTTATCAACCCCGGAAACGGAAACCCCGCTCACTCTCGGGGACCTCAAGAATCACATCCTTCTATGGCCGAAAGCCCTAATTCGGCTGAACACCGCCGCCTCCGGTTCGGAGGCAAGCTATGGCATGGTCACTCCTCGGGATGCGACGGCTGCCCCGAGTCCTCCACCGGCTGGTGGTCCTTTTGGGCCCGATAGCCAGCCCGACGGTCAGCCCGAGAGTCGGCACGGAAACGCGTTGGACATCGATCAAGCTCCAATCGATACGTTCATCGGCTGAGATGGAGGGCGACGGGGTTTCTCCTTACAAGCCACCCGCCGATCGTACGCTAAAGAAGAAGTTGTTCCTTTCACAAGAAACTCCCGAGCAGGAAGACACTACCGCCTTCACCGCTCCACCCCGAGTTGGGCTTACCCCGAGGACACTCCTTGGTGCGACCACGGAGGGTATGAAACAAAACGCCACTCCCAGTTGCAGTAAGAAGAAGACCAGGAAGCGGAAGAAGTCCGGAGATGTTGCCGCAAGCAAGAAAGTGGTTAATGACAAGTTGCCGACCCCGTGGAGGAAGATGCATCACATAGGCCAGCCTATGCTGCCGGCACACATTGTCCAGCAGGTGACGCCGGATATGAGGAGCTTGCATGATATTGTTCTAATGAAGGAGGACCTACTTCTTCGAGATAGAAATCCCTCGTACCCGGTTTTGACGGCGAAGGTGCCCACTGGCTTTGGCTTTGTCACCACATACCCTGCGGACTTGATGTTCATTCGATATGAAGACATCTTCAGGCTCTTGAACATGCAACAGCTCGACCGAAACTTGGTCCGCCTCCTATCGCTCAGCATGGCGCACGATATCGCCATGGAGAACACAGCGCACATCGCTATCATGGACCCCTTCTACATGACTCCAGTTGTCGTCCGTAACGAACAAGCGTTTCTAGCGAAGTACATCAAGGATTTCTTGGTGTTAAACAAGGATAAGAAATGCTTTGTCATACCATATTTCCGCGAGTAAGTATTTGGTTACTAGAGTACCCTCTATTACATTCTTTCATGAATTTCCTTCATAGTTGATCGAGTATGATGGTTTATTTCCATTTTGCGCAGATTCAAGTACTGCACCCTCCTCCTCTTTTACCCGTATCATTCAGATGTCAGTTACCTCGACTCGGGCTTGATCCGGACAAGGACTTCACCGACCTTAAGTCTACACTTGATAAAGCCCTCGGCGGCTTCATAGCCGAGGTTGGCATCGACAAAATCAGGCATGAGAAGAAAGTGAAAGGTTGCTATGTGTGCAACCACATAACCAAGTTCCCCTGCCTCAAGCAATCGGCGCATGACAATGGGATGGAGGCCTGGTTTGCCATCCTACGAGATGAGGTCGATTGTAAGGTCTCGGAACGATCTCTTGTTGCCATCCAGTCTTCAGCGGATGTCCGTGAACATGGCGGACACCACCGATGAAAACGTGAGAGCCGAGTTCCGTGCCATCCAGCGGACCATTTGCACAATACTGTGGAGGGATGTCTGCGGTAATGGTGGCTTGTTCCACTATGGTCCCGAACTTTCTAAGGCCGAGATAGAAGGCCGATTAGAAGATGGATGTGACGACGGAACATTCAACACGCTCGAGGGCATCCGTCCCTTCCCGCCGAAGCCGAAGCCGACTTGACTCAAACACTTTTGTCCTTTGCAAATGTTAGTCATAAAATTACTTAAGTAATTTCCATGCTTTTCTTTGCACTACTCTATGTTATATCTCTCTCTACTAATGTACTAACAACTTTCATTTCTTTTTTCTGTGTTTGCATAGATGACGTACTATGTCGTCTACCACGGCAGGGTTCCTGGAGTCTACGAGGACTCGGGAAGACCGTAGGAGGCAGGTCCACCGTTTCAGCGGCAACAGCTACAAGGGGTACACCACTTTGGAGGAGGCGGAAACTCGATACGCCAACTTTCGAGCGGGACAGAGGAGGGAGATGTGGAGGACCCCTTTCATCGTGATGATGCTTGTCGCCACCGTCTCTCTAGTTTATTATGTCATTGTTCTTTAGCTAGGCCATCGACACTGGACTTATATGTATTTGTGTAACATGTGCTACTTCGAGTTTGAACCATATGGTCAACTATCTAGTATCTAAACTTGTGTTATTGATGCATGCATGTTATGAACATTTGGGACTTTCTATACCTGCTGTGTTACTGATGTATATCTTATTCTGGTATTTCTCTCGTATATTTTGTGTATATACTCGTGTATTATGGTGTATATACGGTGTAATTCGAGATTTTTTTGGTTCATGTTATTATTACCCCTGGCGCTTTTTTACTTCTACCCCTGGCAAGAACGTAAGCGCCAGCGATACACAAAGTTACCCCCGGCGAATAGGCTAGGTGCCGGCGGTAACAAATACCGCTGGCGAATTGGAGAAGGTGCCAGCGATAAGTTGGAGTTACCGCCGGCGAACATGAAAGCGCCGGGGATAACCCCTTACCACCGGCGAGGTGATCGCTGGCGAATACGAAAACGCCGGCGGTAGGGGTTTTTGGTGCGCCGGCGGTAAGCGATTTTGTAGTAGTGCTCTCATGCAACCCTGCAACCACAAAGCAAGAAGTCTCTTGTGTCCCCAACACACCTAATAGGTGCACTAGTTCGGCGAAGAGATAGTGAAATACAGGTGGTATAAATAAGTATGAGCAATGGCAACGGCACCGAGAAAAGTGCTTTGCCCGAGGACGATGTAGAACAAGCGAAGTAGTAACGCGATAAAACGAGTAAACAAGCAGCGATAGCGATATTTAGGAACAAGGCCTAGGGATTAGACTTTCACTAGTGGACACTCTCAACGTTGATCACATAACGAGAATAGATAAATGCATACTCTACACTCTTGTTGGATGATGAACACATTAGCGTAGGATTACACGAACCCTCAATGCCGGAGTTAACAAGCTCCACAATTCAATGTTCATATTTAAATAACCTTAGAGTGCAAGAAAGATCAACACGACTAAACCAAGTACTAACATAGCATGCACACTTGTCACCTTCACGCCACGTAGGAGGAATAGATCACATCAATACTATCATAGCAATAGTTAACTTCACAATCTACAAGAGATCGTGATCATAGCATACGCCAAGTACTAACACGGATGCACACACTTGTCACCATTACACCGTGCGGGAGGAATAAACTACTTTAATAACACATCACTAGAGTAGCACATAGATAAATTGTGATACAAAACACATTGCAATCATAAAGAGATATAAATAAGCACTTCACTACGCCATTCATAACCGTGAGTAAGTATTCTGTGAAATATAGCCTAAGAGACCCACACGGTGCACACACTGTCACCTTTACACACGTGGGACAAGGAGTCTCCGGAGATCACATAAGTAAAACTCACTTGACTAGCACAATGACATCTAGATTACAAGCATCATCATATGAATCTCAATCATGTAAGGCAGCTCATGAGATTATTGTATTGAAGCACATAGGAGAGAGATGAACCACATAGCTACCGGTACAGCCCCGAGCCTCGATGGAGAACTACTCCCTCCTCATGGGAGCAGCAGCGGTGATGAAGATGGCGGTGGAGATGGCAGCGGTGTCGATGGAGAAGCCTTCCGGGGCACTTCCCCGCTCCGGCAGGGTGCCGGAACAGAGACTCCTGTCCCCCAGATCTTGGCTTCGCGATGGCGGCGGCTCTGGAAGGTTTTCCGTATCGTGGTTCTTCGCATCAGGGTTTTCGCGACGGAGGCTTTAAATAGGCGGAAGGGCAGGTCAAGAGGCGGCACGGGGGCCCCACACCACAGGGCCGCGCGGCCAAGGGGGGGGCCGCGCCGCCCTATAGTGTGGCCCCTCCGTGGCCCCTCTTCGTCTCTCCTTCGGACTTCTGGAAGCTTCGTGAGAAAATAGGCCCCCGGGCTTTGATTTCGTCCAATTCCGAGAATATTTCCTTACTAGGATTTCTGAAACCAAAAACAGCGAAAACGGCAAGCGGCACTTCGGCATCTTGTTAATAGGTTAGTTCCAGAAAATGCACGAATATGACATAAAGTGTGCATAAAACATGTAGGTATCATCAATAATATGGCATAGAACATAAGAAATTATCGATACGTCGGAGACGTATCAAGCATCCCCAAGCTTAGTTCCTGCTCGTCCCGAGCAGGTAAAACGATAACAAAGATAATTTCTGAAGTGATATGCCATCATAACCTTGATCATACTATTTGTAAACATATGTAGTGGATGCAGCGATCATAACAATGGTGATGACATGAGTAAACAGGTGAATCATATAGCAAAGACTTTTTATGAATAGTACTTCAAGACAAGTATTAATAAGTCTTGCATAAGAGTTAACTCATAAAGCAATAAATCAAAGTAAAGGTATTGAAGCAACACAAAGGAAGATTAAGTTTCAGCGGTTGCTTTCAACTTGTAACATGTATATCTCATGGATAATTGTCAACATAGAGTAATATAACAAGTACAATATGCAAGTATGTAGGAATCAATGCACGGTTCACACAAGTGTTTGCTTCTTGAGGTGGAGAGAAATAGGTGAACTGACTCAACATAAAAGTAAAGAGAATGGTCCTTCAAAGAGGAAAGCATCGATTGCTATATTTGTGCTAGAGCTTTTATTTTGAAAACATGAAACAATTTTGTCAACGGTAGTAATAAAGCATATGAGTTATGAAAGTTATATCTTACAAGTTGCAAGTCTCATGCATAGTATGCTAATAGTGCCCGCACCTTGTCCTAATTAACTTGGACTACCGGATCTTTGCAATGCACATGTTTTGACCAAGTGTCACAATGGGGTACCTCCATGCCGCTCTGTACAAAGGTCTAAGGAGAAAGCTCGCATTTTGGATTTCTCGCTTTTGATTATTCTCAACTTAGACATCCATACCGGGACAACATAGACAACAGATAATGGACTCCTCTTTAATGCATAAGCATGTGGCAACAATTATTATTCTCGTATGAGATTGAGGATATGTGTCCAAACTGAAACTTCCACCATGAATCATGGCTTTAGTTAGCGGCCCAATGTTCTTCTCTAACAATATGCATGCTCCAACCATAAAGGTGGTAGATCTCTCTTACTTCGTACAAGACGGACATGGATAGCAACTCACATGATATTCAACAAAGAATAGTTGATGGCGTCCCCGAAGCATGGTTATCGCACAACAAGCAACTTAATAAGAGATAAAGTGCATAAGTACATATTCAATACCACAATAGTTTTTAAGCTATTTGTCCCATGAGCTATATATTGCAAAGGTGAATGATGGAATTTTAAAGGTAGCACTCAAGCAATTTACTTTGGAATGGCGGATAAATACCATGTAGTAGGTAGGTATGGTGGACACAAATGGCATAGTGGTTGGATCAAGTATTTTGGATGCATGAGAAGTATTCCCTCTCGATACAAGGTTTAGGCTAGCAAGGTTATTTGAAACAAACACAAGGATGAACGGTACAGCAAAACTCACATAAAAGACATATTGTAAACATTATAAGACTCCATACCGTCTTCCTTGTTGTTCAAAACTCAATACTAGATGTTATCTAGACTCTAGAGAAACCAAATATGCAAACCAAATTAACAAGCTCTAAGTATTTCTTCATTAATGGGTGCAAAGTATATGATGCAAGAGCTTAAACATGAGCACAACAATTGCCAAGTATCAAATTATCCAAGACATTATAGCAATTTACTACATGTATCATTTTCCAATTCCAACCATATAACAATTTAACGAAGAAGAAACTTCGCCATGAAAATTAAAAGCTAAGAACACATGTGTTCATATGAACCAGCGGAGCGTGTCTCTCTCCCACACAAGCATTTATTCAAACAAAAACAAAAACAAAAGCACACGGACGCTCCAAGTAAAGTACATAAGATGTGGCCGAATAAAAATATAGTTTCAAGAGAAGGAACCTGATAATTTGTCGATGAAGAAGGGGATGCCTTGGGCATCCCCAAGCTTAGACGCTTGAGTCTTCTTATAATATGCAGGGGTTAACCACCGGGGCATCCCCAAGCTTAGAGCTTTCACTCTCCTTGATCATATTGCATCATACTCCTCTCTTGATCCTTGAAAACTTCCTCCACACCAAACTCGAAACAACTCATTAGAGGGTTAGTGCATAATAAAAATTCACATGTTCGGAGGTGACACAATCATTCTTAACACTTCGGACATTGCATAAAGCTACTGGACATTAATGGATCAAAGAAATTCATCCAACATAGCAAAAGAGGCAATGCGAAATAAAAGGCAGAATCTGTCAAAACAGAACAGTCCGTAAAGATGGATTTTATTAGGCCACCAGACTTGCTCAAACGAAAATGCTCAAATTGAATGAAAGTTGCGTACATATCTGAGGATCATGCTCGTAAATTGGCTTAATTTTCTGAGCTTCCTACAGGGAGGTAGACCCAGATTCGTGACAGCAAAGAAATCAGGAACTGCGCAGTAATCCAAATCTAGTACTTACTTTACTATCAAAGACTTTACTTGGCACAACAAAACATAAAACTAAGATAAGGAGAGGTTGCTACAGTAGTAAACAACTTCCAAGACACAAATATAAAACAAAGTACTGTAGCAAAATAACACATGGGTTATCTTCCCAAGAAGTTCTTTCTTTATAGCCATTAAGATGGGCTCAGCAGTTTTAATGATGCACTCGCAAGAAATAGTATTTGAAGCAAAAGAGAGCATCAAGAGGCAAATTCAAAACAAATTTAAGTCTAACATGCTTCCTATGCATAGGAATCTTGTAAATAAACAAGTTCATGAAGAGCAAAGTAACAAGCATAGAAAGATAAAACAAGTGTAGCTTCAAAAATTTCAGCACATAGAGAGGCATTTTAGTAACATGAAAATTTCTACAACCATATTTTCCTCTCTCATAATAACTTTCAGTAGCAACATGAGCAAACTCAACAATATAACTATCACATAAAGCATTCTTATCATGAGTCTCATGCATAAAATTATTACTCTCCACATAAGCATAATCAATTTTATTAGTTGTAGTGGGAGCAAATTCAACAAAGTAGCTATCATTATTATTCTCATCAAGTGTAGGAGGCATAGTATAATCACAACAAAATTTACTCTCCATAGTAGGTGGCACCAAAAGACCACTATCATTATCATCATAAATAGGAGGCAAAGTATCATCAAAGAAAATTTTCTCCTCAATGCTTGGGGGACTAAAAAGATCATGAAAACCAGCTTCCCCAAGCTTAGAACTTTCTATATTATTACCAACAATGGTGTTCAAAGCGTTCATACTAATATTACTACCAGCATGCAAATAAGATTTCATAGGTTTTTTAATTTTCGCATCAAACAATCCATGTTTTAAATCAGGAAATAGAATAAGAAGCTCATTGTTGTCCATTATGCCAAACTAGTGTAAACAAGAAACAAAAAGATGCAATTGCAGGATCTAAAGGAAATAGCTTCGAGCACACACACAACGGCGCCGGAAAAATACTTTACCTGGGACCGTAGTATGAGTGCCTTTTACCTTTCCTCCTCGGCAACGGCGCCGGAAAAGTGCTTGATGTCTACGGGAGCTTCTATTCTTGTAGACAAGTGTTGGGCCTCCAAGAGCAGAGGTTTGTAGAACAGCAGCAAGTTTCCCTTAAGTGGATCACCCAAGGTTTATCGAACTCGGGGAGGAAGAGGTCAAAGATATCCCTCTCATGCAACCCCGCAACCACAAAGCAAGAAGTCTCTTGTGTCCCCAACACACCTAATAGGTGCACTAGTTCGGCGAAGAGATAGTGAAATACAGGTGGTATAAATAAGTATGAGCAATGGCAACGGCACCGGAAAAGTGCTTTGCCCAGGACGAGTAAACAAGCAGTAGTAACGCAGTAGAAACAAGTAAACAAGCAGCGATAGCGATATTTAGGAACAAGGCCTAGGGATTAGACTTTCACTAGTGGACACTCTCAACGTTGATCACATAACAGAATAGATAAATGCATACTCTACACTCTTGTTGGATGATGAACACATTGCGTAGGATTACACGAACCCTCAATGCCGGAGTTAACAAGCTCCACAATTCAATGTTCATATTTAAATAACCTTAGAGTGCAAGAAAGATCAACACGACTAAACCAAGTACTAACATAGCATGCACACTCGTCACCTTCACGCCACGTAGGAGGAATAGATCACATCAATACTATCATAGCAATAGTTAACTTCACAATCTACAAGAGATCGTGATCATAGCATACGCCAAGTACTAACACGGATGCACACACTCGTCACCATTACACCGTGCGGGAGGAATAAACTACTTTAATAACACATCACTAGAGTAGCACATAGATAAATTGTGATACAAAACACATTGCAATCATAAAGAGATATAAATAAGCACTTCACTACGCCATTCATAACGGTGAGTAAGTATTCCGTGAAATATAGCCTAAGAGATCCACACGGTGCACACACTCGTCACCTTTACACACGTGGGACAAGGAGTCTCCGGAGATCACATAAGTAAAACTCACTTGACTAGCACAATGACATCTAGATTACAAGCATCATCATATGAATCTCAATCATGTAAGGCAGCTCATGAGATTATTGTATTGAAGCACATAGGAGAGAGATGAACCACATAGCTACCGGTACAGCCCCGAGCCTCGATGGAGAACTACTCCCTCCTCATGGGAGCAGCGAGCGGTGATGAAGATGGCGGTGGAGATGGCAGCGGTGTCGATGGAGAAGCCTTCCGGGGGCACTTCCCCGCTCCGGCAGGGTGCCGGAACAGAGACTCTTGTCCCCCAGATCTTGGCTTCGCGATGGCGGCGGCTCTGGAAGGTTTTCCATATCGTGGTTCTTCGCATCAGGGTTTTCGCGACGGAGGCTTTAAATAGGCGGAAGGGCAGGTCAAGAGGCGGCACGGGGGCCCCACACCACAGGGCTGCGCGGCCAAGGGGGGGGGGCCGCGCCGCCCTATAGTGTGGCCCCTCCGTGGCCCCTCTTCGTCTCTCCTTCGGACTTCGGAAGCTTCGTGAGAAAATAGGCCCCTGGGCTTTGATTTCGTCCAATTCCGAGAATATTTCCTTACTAGGATTTCGAAACCAAAAACAGCGAGAAAACAGCAATCGGCACTTCGGCATCTTGTTAATAGGTTAGTTCCGGAAAATGCACGAATATGACATAAAGTGTGCATAAAACATGTAGGTATCATCAATAATATGGCATAGAACATAAGAAATTATCGATACGTCGGAGACGTATCGGACAACCATCTAGCTACTGCTATGGACCCATAGTCCAGGGGTGAACTACTCACTCATCACTCCGGAGGCGACCATGGCGGTGTAGAGTCCTCCGGGAGATGAATCCCCTCTCCGGCAGGGTGCCGGAGGAGATCTCCAGAATCCCCCGAGATGGGATCGGCGGCGGCGGCGTCTCAGTAAGGTTTTCCGTATCGTGGTCCACACCATAGGGCGGCGCGGCCCCCCCTCTGGCCGCGCCAGGGTGTGGTGTGGGGCCCCCAGGGCTTCCCTCTGGCGGCTCTCGGGTGTTCTGGAAGGCTCCGGGAAAAATAGGACCCTGGGTCTTGATTTCGTCCAATTCCGAGAATATTTCGTTACTAGGATTTCTGAAACCAAAAACAGCGAGAAAACAGGAACCGGCTCTTCGGCATCTTGTTAATAGGTTAGTTCCAGAAAATGCACGAATATGACATAAAGTGTGCATAAAACATGTAGGTATCATCAATAATATGGCATGGAACATAAGAAATTATCGATACGTCGGAGACGTATCAGGTGCCGTCCAAAAATCACATACCATGGAGGAGTGTCTATTTTGGTTAATTAATTTGGGACTGGGAATCCCATTGCCAGCTCTTTTTGCAAAATTATTGGATAAGCGGATGAAGCCACTAGTCCATTGGTGAAAGTTGCCCAACAAGATTGAAAGATAAACACCACATACTTCCTCATGAGCTATTAAACATTCACACAAATCAGAGGTGATAAATTTTGAATTGTTTAAAGGTAGCACTCAAGCAATTTACTTTGGAATGGCAGGAAATACCACATAGTAGGTAGGTATGGTGGACACAAATGGCATAGTTTTTGGCTCAAGGTTTTGGATGCACGAGAAGTATTCCCTCTCGGTACAAGGCTTTGGCTAGCAAGGTTGTTTGAAGCAAACACAAGTATGAACCGGTACAGCAAAACTTACATAAGCACATATTGCAAGCATTATAATACTCTACACTGTCTTCCTTGTTGCTCAAACACTTTTACCAGAAAATATCTAGACCCTAAGAGAGACCAATCATGCAAACCAATTTCAACAAGCTCTACGGTAGTTCTCCACTAATAGGTTTAAACTACATGAAAAAAACTTAATAATGATCTACTTGAGAGCTCAAAACAATTGCCAAGTGTCAAATTATCCAAGACATGATGAGGCATTTTCTGTTTTCAACCAAATATAAATAAGTGCAATAGCTTCCAACTTTTATCATTGAACATTAAAAGTAAAATGAAGAACACAAGTGTTCATATGAAAAAGCGGAGCGTGTCTCTCTCCCAAAAAAGGATTGCTAGGATCCGATCTTATTCAAACAAAAACAAAAATAAAGGCACACAGACGCTCCAAGTAAAGCACATATGATGTGACCGAATAAAAATATAGTTTCAATAGAAGAAACCTGATAAGTTGATGAAGAAGGGGATGCCTTGGGCATCCCCAAGCTTAGACGCTTGAGTCTCCTTGAAATATGCAGGGATGAACCACGGGGGCATCCCCAAGCTTAGACTTTTCACTCTTCTTGATCATATATCATCCTCCTCTCTTGACCCTTGAAAACTTCCTTCACACCAAACTTCTCATAAACTTCATTAGAGGGGTTAGTACTCAAAAAATTTGAATCCACCTTGTTCCTGTAGTGACACATTGCAAGAACTCAATAAAACATTAGCTACAGCCCTCTACGTCTAGAAAACCTCGCTTAAAGTCCACAAGAGACAATGCAAAAAAACAGAGACAGAATCTGCCAAAACATAACAGCCAGTAAAGACGAATTTTAAATAAATACTTCCGTTGCTCAAATCAGAAAACGCAAAACTAATGAAAGTTGCGTACATATCTGAGGAACACGCACGTAAATTGGCATATTTTTTTGAGTTACCTACAGGGAAAACAGCCCAGATTCGTGACAGATAGAAATCTGTTTCTGCGCAGAAATCCAAATCTAGTATCAACCTTCGATTAGAGGCTTCACTTGGCACAACAAAACACAAAACTAAGATAAGGAGAGGTTGCTACAGTAGTAAACAACTTCCAAGACACAAATATAAAACAAAGTACTGTAGCAAAATAACACATGGGTTATCTCCCAAGAAGTTCTTTTCTTTATAGCCATTAAGATGGGCTCAGCAGTTTTAATGATGCACTCGCAAGAAATAGTATTCGAAGCAAAATAGAGCATCAAGAGGCAAATCCAAAACACATTTAAGTCTAACATGCTTCCTATGCAAAGGAATCTTGTACACAAATAAATTCATGAAGAACAAAGTGACAAGCATAAGAAGATAAAACAAGAGTAACTTCAAAATTTTAAGCATATAGAGAGGTGTTTTAGCACCATGAAAATTTCTACTACCATATTTTCCTCTCTCATAATAATTTTCAGTAGCTTCATGAATAAACTCAACAATATAACTATCACATGCAGCATACTTTTCATGATTTCCAAACACATAATTTTTATCAAGTTCAAGAATAGTGGAATTAAAACTTTCAAACTTACTTTTATTAATAATATAACAAGGTAGGTGATCAATCTCAATAGATATGGGACTCATAGAGTAAGTCAAGAACTCTCCAATCCCATTTTCATTAGTAGTACAATTAATATTATCAAGTAACATAGGACCATCATCAAGAGCTTTATCATAGACATTTGCCAAACAAAATTCTTTAGTACCATGCATTTCGACATCGGGCACAAACAAAGCATTATCATAAGATTTATCAAAGTAGCATGGATTATCATAGATAACAGTAGCATAATCATTCTCACAAGTATTACTCATAGGTACTATTTCAAGAGAATCCACAGGAACATAACATTCAACCTCTTTCGGTAAGCATGGAGGACAATCAAATAATGTAAGAGATAAAGAGTTACTCTCATTAGAAGGTTGACATGGGTAGATAATCCATTCTTCCTCCTTTTGTTCGTCGCTCTCCTCTTCTTTTTCATCCAATGAGCATTCAGGTTCATCAATTTCCTCCTCTTTTTCATCCAATGAGCTTTCAGGTTCATCAATTTCTTCTTCCACCGGTTCCTCGCAAATTGTGAGTGCATTCTTGTGCATTAATGTGTCTCTCTTTATAATCAAGGATATAAGGATTCCTACTCGTAGCATTCTATGCAAGAATTAAGGATAGTAGAGACATAATCTTTAAGGTCCTTACAAACAACACAAGTTTCATAATTCTCAACCATGAAGGATTCTATCTCGGAGGCTCCCATAAATAAGACAAATTGTTCTACCTCTTCGAACCCATAATGAATATAGCAATTCCGATTATAGTTCTTAATTAAAAATTCCTCACTAAAGTCACATTGAAATTTAAGATGTTTAGTATCAAGTTGAGAGCAACAGTTTATATCATGGCATTTAAGCAAGATTTTAGCAATTGTATTCAATTTTTCTATCATAGCACTCATTATTTTACCAGTTCTTGATTCTCTATAATTATTATAACATTCTATAAGCTCCAAGTAGGTTGTAGGTTCTCCCATAACAGCAGTTTTTAATTTTTAGGTTTTTCAAATTTTTATGGATTTTTGGGTATATAGGAAAAGTAAAACAAGACAAAAAGAAACTAAGCAAAAGTAAACTAAGCAAAATAATACTAGACAGAAATAAACTAAGCACAAATAAACTAGACAAAAGTAAACTAAGCAAAGCAAAATAAAATAAAATAGAGAGAAAGGTAGAGTGTACTCCCCGAGTGAACTTATGAGTAGAGCTATGCCTCCCGGCAACGGCGCCTAGAAAATAGTCTTGATGACCCACAAGTATAGGGGATCGCAACAGTAGTCTTCGAGGGAAGTAAAACCCAAATTTATTGATTCGACACAAGGGGAGGTAAAGAATACTTATAAGCCTTAACAACTGAGTTGTCAATTCAGCTGCACCTGGAAAAGCACTAGCAACAGGGGTGATGTGAAAGTAGCAGTGATATGAGAGCAATAGTAACAGTAACACAACAGCAGTAATAGTAACACAGGAGCAATGGCACCAGAAGATAGTTGATACTACTTCCAATGACATGTAGAACAAGTATATGATGATGAAAGATGGACCGGGGTTCCCAGCTATCTACACTAGTGGTAACTCTCCAATAACAAGTGTTGGGTGAACAAATTACATTCGGGCAATTGATAAGATTGAAATAGCATTAAGACAGAATATCAAGATCATTAATCATGTAGGCATGTTTTCCAATAATAGTCGTACGTGCTCGCAATGAGAAACTTGCACAACATCTTTTGTCCTACCAGCCGGTGGCAGCCGGGCCTCAAGGGAAACTACTCGGATATTAAGGTACTCCTTTTAATAGAGCACCGGAGCAAAGCATTAACACTCCGTGAAAACATGTGTCCCTCACATCACCACCATCCCCTCCGGTTGTCCCGATTTCGTCACTTCGGGGCCTTTGGTTCCGGACGGTGACATGTGCATACAACTTGTAGATACAATCTAAGCAATAAGTATAGAGCTCAAATCTAAGATCATGCCACTCGGGCCCTAGTGACAAGCATTAAGCATAACAAGATTGTAGCAACAATAACTTCATAAACTTTGTAGATAGACAATCATAATGTAACAATCCATCGGATCCCGACAAACACAACACCGATTACATCGGATGAATCTCAATCATGTAAGGCAGCTCATGAGATCATTGTATTGAAGTACATGGGGGAGAGAATACCAACTAGCTACAGCTAGAACCCGTAGTCCATGGGGGAACTACTCACGGAGCATGGTGGAGGCGATGGCGTTGATGGAGATGGCTTCCGGGGGCACTTCCCCGCCCCGGCAGGTGCCGGGACGAGACTTCTGTCCCCCGAATTGGAGTTTCGCGATGGTGGCGGCGCCCCTGGAGTCTTTCTGGAGTTTCTTCAAGAGTTACGTTGCTTTTAGGTCGAAAGGGATTTTATAGGCGAAGAGGCGGCGCAGGGGGGCACCTGGGGGCTCCCCACCACAGGCCGGCGCGGGCCCAGGCCAGGCCGCGCCGCCCTATGGTGTGGTGGCCCTCTGGCCCCTCTCCGACTCTTCTTCGGTGTTCGGAGCCTTCCGGGAAAAATAGGAGGTTTGGTTTTCGTTTCGTCGAATTCCGAGAATATTGCCCGAACAGCCTTTCCGGAACCAAAAACAGCGAAAAACAGAACCGGCACTGTGGCATCTTGTTAATAGGTTAGTTCCGTAAAACGCATAAAAACATTATAAAGTGCAAGCAAAACATGTAAGTATTGTCATAAAACAAGCATGGAACGACAGAAATTATGGATACGTCGGGGACGTATCAGACATGAAAAGAAAAGATGTTGTATTGTCTCATCTTGATCACAAAAACAACATTTAGAGCAACCCTGCAATTTCTTTTTTTCAGATTATCCTTAGTAAGAATTACCTTCTTGTGAAGGAACCACATAAAAATTCTAATTTTAAGTGGAACCTTAATCTTCCAAATATATTTCTTTAAGAAAACAGTATGACCATCAAGTAAATCAAGGTACATAGACTTGACAGTAAAAGCACCAGATGAAGTGAGTTTCCATCGAAATTTATCATCTCTATCACACAACTGGATACTCATAACTCATAAGTCTCATAACTAGATGAGCCCATCTATCCCATTGATCCCCCGATAAAGACCTCCTAAACCCAATATTTAACGGAGTTGAGGCCATAACATGAGCCACTGTCAAGTTAGTATGATTAACTATACGATATAATGATGGGTATTGATCACAAAGCGGCCTATCTCCCAGCCAAGAATCTTCCCAAAAACGAGTATTCTGTCCATTTCCTATCTCCATCGACCCTCCCATAAAAAAATCATCTTTTACATTCATCAACCCTTTTCAAAATGGAGAGTCCGTCGGTTTTGCTGAAACCTGGGATAAGGTTTTTGATTTTAAATACTTATTTTGTAGGAGTTCTTGCCACACCCTTGTTCATTCATAAGTTTAAACAACCATTTGCTAAGTAAACTCTTATTCTTTAATTCCAACACCTCAATTCCTAGGCCACCTTGATCCTTCGGTCTGCAAATGATGTCCCATTTCGTGAGTCTATACTTCTTTTTATGACCATCACTTTGCCAGAAAAAACGGGATCTGAAAAAGTCTAATCTTTTTCTAACCCCCACTGGAATTTCTAAGAATGATAACATAAACATTGGCAAACTCGTGAGTATGGAATTTATGAGAATTAACGGTCACCATAGGATAGCATCTTGCCAATCCAGCTACTAAGCTTTTTCGCAAACCTATCTTCAATTGGTTTCCACTCTCCATTTTTCAGCTTTCGAAAATGGATTGGAATCCCAAGGTACCTAAACGGCAATGCTCCTGAATCACAACCAAAGAGAATTTTATAATCATCCTCCATCTCTTTAGCCTTCCCGAAACAAAAAAAATTCACTCTTATGAATATTTATTTTGAGCCCGGACAGTTGTTCAAAAATGCACAGGACCAACTTCATGTTAAGTGCTTTATCTAAATCGTGCTCCATGAAAAGAATTGTGTCATCAGCATACTGCAATATAGATATCCCTCCATCAACTAAATGTGGAATAAAGCCACCAACTTGACCATCATTTTTGCTCGTTCAATCATTATGGCCAACATATCCGTAACAATGTTAAAAAGAATAGGAGAAAGCGGATCGCCCTGGCGAAGCCCTTTTTTGGTTTGGAAATAATGGCCTATGTCATCATTTACCTTAATACCGACACTCCCCTTCTCAATATATCTCTGGACCCAATTACACCAAGTCGGATCAAAGCCTTTCATGCGCATTGTTTGTTGCAAAAAATTCCAATTCACTTTATCGTAAGCCTTTTCGAAATCTATCTTAAAAAGAACACCATCCAATTTCTTCCTATGAAGTTCATGAATGGTCTCATGGAGAATCACTACACCCTCTAATATATGTCTTCCTGGCATGAACGCGGTTTGTGTTGGCTGAACAACTCTCTCCGCAATGCCAGTTGCATGATTTGTCCCAACTTTCGTGAACACTTTGAAGCTAAAATTAAGGAGATAAATTGGACGGTATTGTTGAATTTGGGTAGCATTTTCCTTTTTAGGAAATAAAATAATAGTCCCAAAATTTAGATGAAATAAAGGCAACTCACCTTTTTGAAAACTAACGAACATAGCCATTAAATCATTTTTTATGACATTCCAGAATCGCTGATAGAACTCAGCTGGAAATCCATCAGGACCGGGAGCCTTGTTTTTTTCCATTTGAGAGATGGCCTCAAAAACTTCATCTTCTGTAAAATTCTGAGGAATGTCTTGTGTGAAAGACTCATCCATAACACAAGTATTCATATCAAGAGGCCCGAATAGAGATTTATAGTACTCCGAGATGTAGTGTTTTAAATTATCTTGGCCTATTATAGTCCCTTCTTCCTGTTCTAGTTGGAAAATCTTTTTTCGCCTATGTTTTCCATTTGCAATAAGGTGGAAATATTTTGTGTTGTCACCCCCCTCCTTAATATGCTTGACCTTAGCCCGTTGAGCCCATTTGGACTCCTCATCTCGCCGTAATTTTGCGACAGACATTCAGGCAGTACGCATAGCTTTTCGCTCATCCTCATCTAAAGGCGTAGTTTCAGCCTTAAGGTCGAGAGTCTCAATAATACTAAGAAGGTCTTCCTTTTCTATTTTGTAGGCGCCACTTAAATTTTTTGCCCAACCCCTTAAAACCTGTCTAAGGTGCCGGATCTTCTTTTGCCAAACCACAATGGGATTAGGTCCCGAGGGGACAAAAGCCCACTCTTTGGTAACCATCTCAACAAAACCCTCATTTTTTAACCAAGCCAATTCGAAGGAAAAGTGAAACTCATTTCCTTTAAAGGCATGAGCTCCCGAATCGAGAAGGAGCGGAGTGTGATCCGATCCCGATCTAGTAAGTGCCCTGACCGAGACCAGCGGAAATTTTTGTTCCCACGACACGCTAGCCAGTATCCTATCCAACTTCTCATATGTCGGCTTTTCACGATGATTGGGCCAAGTAAATTGTCTGCCACAGAGAGCTATCTCTCTCAAACATGAACGGCCAGCATGCATTAAAATTGATCTTCATAAGAACTTTTCAGTAGTTGGTTCAGCTTGCCAGATAACTCCTTCCAAGAAGATAGAATTGACCTAAACACGCGAGTGTTGGTGCCTGAATTGTCGGTGTTGTCACCCACCAAAGTCTTGATGGCCCATTGCATCCTCCTAAGAAGGAGGTGATAGTTCAGATTAAAATGCTTCTGAGTATCATTAGAAGAAAATTTATGCTAGGTTTTAAACAGAAGGCCAAAGGCCCGGCTTTATAAATAAAGCGGCAACACCGACAAGTAAGTTCTTACAACACCACGGGTCCTAGACCCACCACACAAACAGAAAACCATACGCATACGGTCAGCCCACGGGGCGGAATAGTATCAAGTTATCGGGGTACAACACATGAAACGCCAAGCAAGCATCACCCTGTTTCTTCATTCCGCACCCGTTGCTGCAGCTTCCGGATCTCATCCATCGTCACGTCAAGCAGCCCTCGGTCCTTCGTTCTGACCAGAGCCCTCCAATGCTGCATATATAGCACCATTTGAAACATAGCATCAGCCGGAGAGTTAATCAGTTTCCTTTCAATAGCAAGTTTGTTCCTAATATTCCATAGTGTCCAGCATTGCGCCGCAAAAGTGAACCAAGCTATCCTACGGAGGGGCCCTGATAGTCCATGGACACAACTTTAATAGGTGGGAGAAGCAAACAAATAAACATGAAATACATGATATTTGATCAGACGCAATAGATAGTGTCCTATTCAAATGTAGTTATTTTGACGATCTGATGGCACCAAGAAAAAGAGAAATTTCACTGAAAAAAGAAGAGTGAGTTCTGAATCCATACCACTTACATCTACTACATATTTCAGATTCTCCACCAATATGAAGCGCCCATTTTCTGTGGTGGTGGAACTGTGCAAAGTACCCACTGATGGAGATCAATTCGCTCAATCTCAGTCCACATTTTAAGCCCAAGTACATGGATCTTTAGTGAAAAAATGAAACCAACTCATGTATTCTAATGTAATAATATTTGGCACATTGCCTAGTTTTTTTTGAAATGGAGGCATCGCTCCAGCCTCTGCATCGAAATGATGCACACAGCCTTTGTTTTATTGCTAGCATCAAAGTATAAGTTTTACAAAAAAAATTGAATAAGGGAGCAAAGCCCCGGCCTCTGCATCAAAGCGATGCTATATAATTTTTATAATTCAAGGATCACTCAAAGTTTCAGCAAAAAACAGCCATCTAAACAAAACAAAAATAGCCTCTATGCATCTTGTATACGTTTAGAAAGCTGTCAGCTACCTGACTGAAGATAGCCCGTATAACTGCCATCAGTCGATTGCACCCAGCATCCATAGGTCCCCGCTGCTTCACAGGAAGGAGGTAAGACCACATGTGGATTGAAGAAGCCGCCCTCCTGCAAGAAATTCGGTTTTTGCACTCTATTAAAGATCACATCATTACGACAATTTCATATTGCCCAAACTAAAACACAAACTCCCACACGGATTCAAGCTTTTGTTTTCTTAACAATCCTATTTAGCCAATTTCCAAACATATTTGTCACATTGATTGGAGGAGGGATGTTATAGGTAAAATGAACTACTCTCCAAATGAGACGAGCAAATAGGCATGAAATAAACAAGTGGTCAACTGTTTCTTGAGAATCACAAAACACACGTTTTATGCACCCATTCCAGTGTCTCTTTGCAAGGTTGTCTTTTGTAACTAGTACCTTTTTAAAGAGGAACCACATAAAAATCTTTATCTTCAGTGGTACTTTTATTTTCCAAAGGTAATTAAAAAAAAACTGTATGTCTGTTCATGTAATCAGCACATTTCCTAGTGCTCAATCAATTTGCTGCCTTTAACGCAACTGAGTTCAGTGGCAAAATGTGTTATAAGTTGCAAGGAAAGTGAGTAAGTTTATTGAATTCAATGGTAAACCGTCAAACAGAAGGGAAAAAGTTCACTGAATTTTTTTAGAATTCTAAAGTGAATTCTAACTCCAGAGAAAGTAATGGATACTATAGTGAGTTCTGAATCCAGGCATTAAGCAATGGAGATAAAAAAAATAACCGAAATTACCTTGTCGGATATGAGATGTGGCAAGGGAAGTGGCAATGAAGCCTGCAAAATCTAGAATAAATCAAACCATAACATAGAGTGGCTCATATAGTTCTTTAATTGTTTGGCACCAATTAAACTGAAGCATCCATGTTACTTATCAACATCACTTCAGAAACCAAATCAGCACATGTATCTGCACCCAACAAAGTACCAGAAGCCGCAGGTTGCACAAGGAGCTTCCAGTTCTTCGTGCCCGTAGAGGTCGTATTTATTTCAACTTACATTGATAGGAAATATATGTATGTATCTTGACTTAAATTGATATGAAGCACCTGTTCGGCCCAATAGACATACTCGGAATTGTGCAAAAGCATGACCATTTGTGTTGTTCATTTGGTTGAGTAAACTTGGGTGATTTGAACTATGTTGGGCTTTTGAACTATGGCATGCTTTTGCACTATGCTATGATGATGAACTTGATGATGAAGCTATGATCTAAAAATTTATATGTCATGTTGGCATTTTAATTTGTATGAAGCTATGAAATATGTTCATATATTATGCTTGTTTGGCGTGTTGCGGCCACCCGCTAGCTGCCCATTTTTACGGTGTCTGGAAACTGCTCGCAGCCTGAGCATCTCGGAATGCAACTGCAGCATCCTCACCGTAAACGCGTATACGGTGCGCTGCAAACTCCAAAAACGGCGCCGCAGTTTAGCGCCTATGTTAGAGTTGCTCTTAGCCTTCCAAAATCAAGCCTAAGTATAGGTACATAGACATGGCTTTAGAGAAATGGGTCATGGTTGTTGCAGCTGGAATTGTGAGGATGCACCGCGGTACTGTGGGTCTGCAACGTAGAAGACGAAAACAGGAAAACACAAGTTTTACAACTCGCTAAGATAATCAAACTATGAAAGCAATGTACCATTTAGCATATATATAACTAGCACATTAGTATGTTGAGACAGAAAATCTAGTATGGAAGCACTTTCACCGTGGCTGCTAGTGATGAACCCTAAGTTGTCCTAAACCAAGAGGTAATTCTAGGTAGCGCCGAGATTGAAACATGTGAGAAAAGACCATAGCATGAGAAAACACTCAGAAATGCTCCTCACTAGATGAAATTTTTGGCATAGAGATGTACAACCAAAAGAAAACATTCAGATCCCTACCTTTCTACTACTCATATTTGCATCATTCTCCCTTCTAACAAAAACCCCATTTCCCTACTCCTCAAACCTCCCGGCACTCTCCTTGCCTGAAGTTCTCACTTCCTTCTCTTAGCAAGCAAAAAACCCTCAACAAGTTATCATGACCCTAGTCCCGACAGCTTCCACGAGAATAGTTCTCGGCGGGGATCCACTCAGCGAGGTTATTGCGCAGGGCTATGGAGGCAGGTGAGCGCATGCACGGCATGCATGTAAATCGGCCATATTTATGTTAAAATAATTAATTAAGCTATTATAACTTATTTTTTATATGTTCATACAACTTTCTGTGACAACAAACATAGAAAGGTGATTCATGTAAATGGGTTCGTATCTATACTAAACTTTTTTTACTTTTTATAACTCACTATTTAAGCATATAGTCTTAACTAGTATATATTTTATGTATATTACAAAAAATAATCACATAAAGTACATCTAACGTCAATCTTGAAAATTGTGCTTGACTAAAGTTATAGCATATATTGCAACAAAAGTGATGTCAGTTGTTTCTTTAGAAATATTTAATTTCATTATATGTCCATATAAAATGGTCCTCCAAGGGAGAAGAATGTAACAAATCTCATGTCTCTACCCGTTAACGTTTTCCACTTAGACAAATTGGATCTCTATCAATTTCTTCATTATCTATTTTATTACCTATGTATATCACGTCAAGGGCTAGCTCTAAGATCCATAGAGATTTCTAGAGTGCATTATTTAATATATATTACTACTAAAAGGGCACGTGTCATGCACTTATGGAGTACACGAAATAGGAGTTAACAAACATTAGATTGCTGCTCACTCTATCCCATAGGAGGTGACATATGAAGTTAGTTAAAAAAAATAATGTTTTCAAACTTTGATCAAATATATTTAATAAAATGTTAAATAAGTATATTATAAAAATATATCTTATGAGAAATATGTTGATTTTCTATTACGGACCTTTATATTTTGGTATATATTCTTGTTCAAACTTTGATAACATTAACTTTTTATCTAAAGTTATATGTCGCCTATTTAGGAACGGAGGGAGTATATTCTACGTACTCACTTCTTCAAGAGATTTTTTTAAATTTAAGGCATTACACCTAGCTTTAATTTAATAAACTCAAATGACTATTAGTGTAATGTGTAACGCTATGCCCTAGAAGTGATAAGTTTCTGAAAAAACTAGCAAAAGAAAGTGCAAACTTATTACTCTAGCCTGAATTGTGGTAGTTTATGTAAATTTTTTAAGACAATCTGCTAGATTTCATTCATCATCAAGAGCTGAGAACCCAAGCCACCAAAATCAAAACACAGCCTGTATGACTGGAAGCAGCAGTTAGACGGGTATCACCAGCTAGAGATCGACCTTCGCGAAGAAAAACGTTTAGCCTGCAGGAACGTATGAGCGAGACACGTGGCAGGCTGGCGCGTGATGATCGGTCCCGCAAAAACACATCCCCGCGCGCGAGTACAGTTGCCGCCGTTCCACGCGAGTAGAGTTTCCGCCGTTCCAGCGAATACGCTCGGCCACGACTCAGGCATCTCCAACGGGGCGACGCATTTCAGACGTTTAAATTGTCCGCGAGCGTCCGTTTGCGTCGCCTGTGCAGACGCGAAAATTACCCTGAGGCGCAAATTATCCGTTTGCGACGGGCGGCACCCCAGCGGTCCGACGCATTTTGGAGACTCCATTGTTTTATTTTTTAAACTGTTTCTTCTTTTCCTTCTTTCAAGAACCCAACCGGATGCATGGAGGCTCACACCATCTGCAATTTTACTGCCCATGAATCTTTGAAATAATATGGAGAACAAACGCGAAAATAAGTTCTAGTGATCATGCCATGCTTTGTCGAATCGAACAAGTTCAAACATATTTAACATACAAAGTAGGAGAACAAACGCAAAAACAAAAAAAATTTAAACTAATTCTTGGCCTTCTTGTTAGAAGGCCCCGCCTCGTCGTGCTCACGGACGCGCCTCCTGCTTGTCACCTCCTCCTCCGAAGAGATACTGCCGGTCGACGCGTCCAACGAGCTTGAGTTCCCCTCCGACGACTGGTCGGGGTCATCCTCGTCGTCGGTGAACGGACGACAAGCCTCCGCCTGCGCCCGTGCCCGGGCCCTTGCCTCCTTCCTTGCCGTCGTTGCGTCGTCCGCCGCCTCCATCGCCCCCAGCCGTGTCCACTTTGCGTCGGAGTCCTCCTCCTCCTCCTCCTGGCTGTCGAGGCCAACGGCGCCCCCCTATTCCTCGCCCTCCGTCGGCGGGGAGCTAGGGTTGCTCGGCGTCACAGGCCTATTGATACGTCCCCGACGTATCCATAATTTCTGTCGTTCCATGCTTGTTTTATGACAATACTTACATGTTTTGCTTGCACTTTATAATGTTTTTATGCGTTTTCCGGAACTAACCTATTAACAAGATGCCACAGTGCCAGTTCCTGGTTTTCTCGCTGTTTTTGGTTCCGGAAAGGCTGTTCGGGCAATATTCTCGGAATTCGACGAAACGAAGACCAAACCTCCTATTTTTCCCGAAGGCTCCGAACACCGAAGAAGAGTCGGAGAGGGGCCGCAGGGCCACCACACCATAGGGCGGCGCGGCCTGGCCTCGGGCCCGCGCCGGCCTGTGGTGGGGAGCCCCTGGTGCCCCCCGCGCCGCCTCTTCGCCTATAAAATCCCTTTCGACCTAAAAACACCGTAACTCTTGACGAAACTCCGTAAAGACTCCGGGGCGCCGCCACCATCGCGAAACTCCAATTCGGGGGACGAAGTCTCTGTCCCGGCACCCCGCCGGGACGGGGAAGTGCCCCCGAAGCCATCTCCATCAACGCCATCGCCTCCATCATGCTCCGTGAGTAGTTCCCCCATGGACTACGGGTTCTAGCCGTAGCTAGTTGGTATTCTCTCCCCCATGTACTTCAATACAATGATCTCATGAGCTGCCTTACATGATTGAGATTCATCCGATGTAATCGGTGTTGTGTTTGTTGGGATCCGATGGATTGTTACATTATGATTGTCTATCTACAAAGTTTATGAAGTTATTGTTGCTGCAATCTTGTTATGCTTAATGCTTGTCACTAGGGCCCGAGTGGCATGATCTTAGATTTGAGCTCTATACTTATTGCTTAGATTGTATCTACAAGTTGTATGCACATGTCACTGTCCGGAACCAAAGGCCCCGAAGTGACAGAAATCGGGACAACCGGAGGGGATGGTGGTGATGTGAGGGACACATGTTTTCACGGAGTGTTAATGCTTTGCTCCGGTGCTCTATTAAAAGGAGTACCTTAATATCCAAGTAGTTTCCCTTGAGGCCCTGGCTGCCACCGGCTGGTAGGACAAAAGATGTTGTGCAAGTTTCTCATTGCGAGCACGTACGACTATTATTGGAAAACATGCCTACATGATTAATGATCTTGATATTCTGTCTTAATGCTATTTCAATCCTATCAATTGCCCGACTGTAATTTGTTCACCCAACACTTGTTATTGGAGAGTTACCACTAGTGTAGATAGCTGGGAACCCCGGTCCATCTTTCATCATCATATACTTGTTCTACATGTCATTGGAAGTAGTATCAACTATCTTCTCGGTGCCATTGCTCTCGTGTTACTATTACTCGCTGTTGTGTTACCGTTACTACTGCTCTCATATCACCGTTACTTTCACATCACCCCTGTTGCTAGTGCTTTTCCGGTGTACTCGAATTGACAACTCGCTTGTTAAGGCTTATAAGTATTCTTTACCTCCCCTTGTGTCGAATCAATAAATTTGGGTTTTACTTCCCTCGAAGACTATTGCGATCTCCTATACTTGTGGGTCATCAAGACTATTTTCTCGCGCCGTTGCGGGGAGGCATAGCTCTACTCATAAGTTCACCTGGGGAGTACACTCTACCTCTCTCTCTGTTTTATTTTGTTTTGTTTTGCTTAGTTTACTTTTGTCTAGTTTATTTGTGCTTAGTTTATTTCTGTCTAGTTTTATTTTGCTTAGTTTACTTTTGTCTAGTTTATTTCAGTTTTGTTTTACTTTCCTCATATACCCAAAAATCCATAAAAATTTGAAAAACCGAAAAATTAAAAACTGCTGTTATGGGAGAACCTACAACCTACTTGGAGCTTATAGAATGTTATAATAATTATAGAGAATCAAGAACTGGTAAAATAATGAGTGCTATGATAGAAAAATTGAATACAATTGCTAAAATCTTGCTTAAATGCCATGATATAAACCGTTGCTCTCAACAGGATACTAAACATCTTAAATTTCAATGTGGCTTTAGTGAGGAATTTTTAATTAAGAACTATAATCGGAATTGCTATATTCATTATGGGTTCGAAGAGGTAGAACAATTTGTCTTATTTATGGGAGCCTCCGAGATAGAATCCTTCATGGTTGAGAATTATGAAACTTGTGTTGTTTGTAAGGACCTTAAAGATTATGTCTCTACTATCCTTAATTCTTGCATAGAATGCTACAGTAGGAATCCTTATATCCTTGATTATAAAGAGAGACACATTAATGCACAAGAATGCACTCACAATTTGCGAGGAACCGGTGGAAGAAGAAATTGATGAACCCGAAAGCTCATTGGATGAAAAAGAGGAGGAAATTGATGAACCTGAATGCTCATTGGATGAAAAAGAAGAGGAGAGCGACGAACAAAAGGAGGAAGAATGGATTAGCTACCCATGTCAACCTTCTAATGAGAGTAACTCTTTATCTCTTACATTATTTGATTGTCCTCCATGCTTACCGAAAGAGGTTGAATGTTATGTTCCTGTGGATTCTCTTGAAATAGTACCTATGAGTAATACTTGTGAGAATGATTATGCTACTCGTTATCTATGATAATCCATGCTACTTTGATAAATCTTATGATAATGCTTTGTTTGTGCCTCGATGTCGAAATGCATGGTACTAAAGAATTTTGCTTGGCAAATGTTTATGATAAAGCTCTAGATGATGGTCCTATGTTACTTGATAATATTAATTGTACTACTAATGAAAATGGGATTGGAGAGTTCTTGACTTATTCTATGAGTCCCATATCTATTGAGATTGATCAACTACCTTGTTATATTATTAATAAAAGTAAGTTTGAAAGTTTTAATTCCACTATTCTTGAACTTGATAAAAATTATGTGTTTGGAAATCATGAAAAGTATGCTGCATGTGATAGCTATATTGTTGAGTTTGTTCATGAAGCTACTGAAAATTATTATGAGAGAGGAAAATATGGTTGTAGAAATTTTCATGGTACTAAAACACCTCTCTATATGCTGAAATTTTTGAAGTTATTCTTGTTTTATCTTCTTATGCTTGTCACTTTGTTCTTCATGAATTTATTTGTGTACAAGATTCCTTTGCATAGGAAGCATGTTAGACTTAAATGTGTTTTGGATTTGCCTCTTGATGCTCTCTTTTGCTTCGAATACTATTTCTTGCGAGTGCATCATTAAAACCGCCGAGCCCATCTTAATGGCTATAAAGAAAGAACTTCTTGGGAGATAACCCATGTATTATTTTGCTACAGTACTTTGTTTTATATTTGTGTCTTGGAAGTTGTTTACTACTGTAGCAACCTCTCCTTATCTTAGTTTTGTGTTTTGTTGTGCCAAGTGAAGCCTCTAATCGAAGGTTGATACTAGATTTGGATTTCTGCGCAGGAAACAGATTTCTATCTGTCACGAATCTGGGCTGTTCTCTCTGTAGGTAACTCAGAAAAATATGCCAATTTACGTGCGTGTTCCTCAGATATGTATGCAACTTTCATTAGTTTTGAGTTTTCTGATTTGAGCAACGGAAGTATTTATTTAAAATTCGTCTTTACTGGCTGTTCTGTTTTGGCAGATTCTGTCTCTGTTTTTTGCATTGTCTCTTGTGGACTTTAAGCAAGGCTTTCTAGACGTAGAGGGCTGTAGCTAATGTTTTATTGAGTTCTTGCAATATGCCACTACAGGACCAAGGTGGATTCAAATTTTTTGAGTACTAACCCCTCTAATGAAGTTTATGAGAAGTTTGGTGTGAAGGAAGTTTTCAAGGGTCAAGAGAGGAGGATGATATATGATCAAGAAGAGTGAAAAGTCTAAGCTTGGGGATGCCCCGTGGTTCATCCCTGCATATTTCAAGAAGACTCAAGCGTCTAAGCTTGGGGATGCCCAAGGCATCCCCTTCTTCATCAACTTATCAGGTTTCTTCTATTGAAACTATATTTTTATTCGGTCACATCATATGTGCTTTACTTGGAGCGTCTGTGTGCCTTTATTTTTGTTTTTGTTTGAATAAGATCGGATCCTAGCAATACTCCACGCCATATACTCCCCAACAAAATGGGGTCGCCGAAAGGAAGAATCGAACCTTGATCGAAGCCGCTCGAACCATGATGATGGAATACAAGTCCAACTACAATTTTTGGGCGGAAGCTATCTCTACCGCTTGCCATGCTACTAATCGCCTCTACTTTCGCAAAGGTCTCGAGAAGACACCATATGAGATCCTCACCGGCAACAAGCCTAATGTGTCATACTTCAAGGTCTTCGGATGCAAATGCTACATACTTGTCAAGGACACGCGCCTATCCAAGTTTGATTCAAGGGCTCAAGAAGGAATTTTTGTTGGCTATGCTACGGATTCTCACGCCTATAGAGTCTTCAACAAGTCAAGTGGACGTGTTGTAGAATCTTGTGATGTGACGTTCGATGAAGATGATCGATCCTTGGAGGAGCGAAGTGCTTCTTGTGAGAAAGGAGATGCAATTCCCCGGATACCATAGGAAGGATGGGTGTTGGCATTCGCCTACCTCAAGAGCTACCTTCTATGAGTACCGGGGAAGGACCAAGTTCCACCCAAGTGGAGCCATCTACACCACAAGGCCAAGCTTCTTCCGTTGATCTAACAAATGCAAGTCAACCTCTACAACAACCTCAAGTTCAACCTCAACCTCAAGATCAACCTCGACATCTACAACAACAATCAAGTCCAAGTTCACCACAACAAGCTCAAGAACAACATACACCGCAAGCTCGTCTACCTCAACACTCAACATCAAGTGACCAAGGTCAAGCTTCAAGTTCTTCTCCGAGTGGTTCGGGGACAATCTTCATGGACAATAATATTTCCTATACCCCCGAGCCGTCCGGATCTCATGAAAAAGTTGCCTCTTTCAACAACAATGGAGGTCAAGGCGAGGACCTAAACCGTGATGAAGGCGAAGAGGACTCACAAGAACCATCTCCTTTAGCCGACACTCACCGTGAAGACCCCACTACAAGACACTTGCGTCTTAAGTCTCATTCCTTGCAAAACATCATTGGTGATCTAAAGAGAAATGTCACCACACGGAGGCAACTCGCAAACTTTTGTGCGCACCATGCCTTTGTCTCTAGGGTGGAACCACTCAAAGTTGATAATGCTCTCAACGATCCCGATTGATTGAATGCAATGCAAGAGGAACTCAACAACTTCAAGAGGAATGATGTATGGACTCTCATGAAGCGACCCGATCATTGCCGCAATGTTATCGGCACCAAGTGGATCTTCAAGAACAAGCAAGATGAAAGTGGCACGGTCATCCGCAACAAAGCAAGATTGGTGGCACAAGGCTATTCTCAAGTCGAAGGCGTGGACTTTGGTGAAACCTTTGCACCCGTTGCAAGGCTTGAGTCCATTCGTATCCTTTTGGCCTTTGCCTCACATCATGGCTTTAAGTTGCAACAAATGGATGTTAAGAGTGCTTTTCTTAATGGTCCTCTACATGAGGAAGTGTATGTGAAGCAACCCCGGGGTTCGAGGACCCCCATTTCCCGGACCATGTCTTCAAGCTCAAAAAGGCCTTATATGGTCTCAAACAAGCTCCTAGAGCTTGGTATGAGCATCTCAAGGAGTTGCTTGAAGACCGTGGTTTCGAAGTGGGGAAAATCGATCCCACTCTTTTTACTAAGAAGGTCAATGGGGAGCTTTTCGTATGCCAACTCTATGTAGATGACATCATTTTTGGCTCTACTAACACAAAATTCAATGATGAGTTTGCTATGTTGATGACAAATAGGTTTGAGATGTCAATGATGGGTGAACTCAAGTACTTTCTTGGGTTCGAGATCAAGCAAATGCGACAAGGCACCTTCATCAATCAAGCGAAGTACCTCCAAGACATGCTCAAGCGCTTTGATATGAAGGGTGCCAAGGGGATTGGAACTCCAATACAACTCAAGTGTCAACTCACTCTTGACGAGGCCGGCAAGGCGGTGGATACCAAGCTCTACCGTTCGATGATAGGTTCGCTTCTTTACCTTCGTGCCTCTCGCCCGGATATAATGTTAAGCGTTGGTATGTGTGCACGGTTTCAAGCAAGTCCGAAGGAAAGCCACCTTGTGGCGGTCAAAAGGATCTTTCGATATTTAGTTGATACCCCACACTTCGGATTATGGTACCCAAGGGACACGTACTTTTCTTTGATTGGCTTCACCGACTCCGATTGGGCGGGCGACAAGATTGATAGGAAGTCTACCTCCGGAGCATGTCACTTTCTTGGAAGATCTTTGGTGTGTTGGTCCTCGAAGAAGCAAAATTGTGTCTCCGTCTCCACCGCGGAAGCCGAGTATATTGCCGCGGCAAGTAGTTGTGCTCAAATCTTGTGGATGAGGCAAACCTTGCGGGATTATGGACTCGAGTATAGCAAGGTGCCTCTCTTGTGTGACAATGAGAGCGCAATCAAGATCGCCTACAATCCGGTTCTTCATGGCAAGACGAAGCACATTGAGATAAGGAACCACTTCATCCGGGATCACATTGCTCGCGGAGATATTGTACTATCCTACATTAGCACCAAGGAGCAATTGGCGGACATCTTCACGAAGCCCTTGGATGAGAAGCGTTTCATTGAGTTGAGGCATGAGCTAAATATCATCGATCCATCAAACTTTGCTTGACCGTCGTGCGCACATACCACTCCTAACCTTTATATCTAGATGAAAGGCACGCATGGACATAGTGGGAGTGCGGTTTAAATCCATTGAGCTATCACTCCCCCCATAATGCATAAAGAAATCCAAAACATTTGCTATTTGTCAATTAAGTGACTTATGAGCTTCATGTTGAGTTGTAGTCCGTGAGTCCTAGATACATCTACGCGACCTCACAACTACTATACTCTTACACGGTGGCTTCGGCCACCAACACCCCCTCTTTGAGGGTTTTTCGGTTCTTCGTAACCTTGTTTTGTCATTCTTCTTTTCTTTCTTCTTCTTGTTTTTGAGAACCTCCTTCAAGCTTGTTTTCTCGTGATTTTTGCAAGCTTGGTTGTATGTTCTTTTTCTCCATCCTTCTAGTTTCGTTACCCTCATTTTTGGTGTTCCGATGCCAAAGGGGGAGAAGTTCCTAGGTGGATGGGGACATTTGTTGTTTGTGGCCATTTGGTTCTAGTTGCTTATCTTGTCTTATGGCTACATCAACAACCCTATGGAGGCATCTTATTGTGAGTTTGGGTATTCTCAAGGCTATGGTATGATAACTTCACCCAAATCTCCGTGTATCATCTTATGTTGCCTCCATTTTGTGCATGTGCTAGTTGAACATGTCGTATATCTATGTTGCATATGTGCTCGATTTGTAAAAATGAGGGGGAGTGATGTCTCTACAACATGTGTATTTGTATTCAAATACTTATTCATGATGTGCACATGTGTAGGAGGAGCTCCGTCGAGTTTTTGCAAATCTAAAGTATCTCATCATAATATCATATGTTATTGCCAACTCTTGTGTTGTCATCAAACACCAAAAAGGGGGAGATTGTAAGAGCAAACTTTAAACCCCAAGTTTTGTGTGTTTGATGACAACACTTGAGATATCTCACCGTGTGCCTTGAGTATCATTGTTAGATTTGCAAGAGCACGGTGACCTCGCTGGACGCGTCAAGATCGGAAGACTGAAGCGTAGTTGATAGGTTTTTGTAATATCCCAGGTAATGGGGTTACAAAAATAGAGGAAACAGATGTGTGCATTGCATTCATGCATAGAAAATCTAGGGAATTTTGGCGCTTTAAAGTAAAACAGTCACAGTAACTGAAGTTTCACTTGACCTTGGTGGAATTGAAGTAGTTCATCAAGTCAAGCGCTATAAGCCTCAATGTGACTTTGGTTAAAACCTTGCTTTGGGTAGAGATGATTTGATCTCAAGGGACGGATCAAAGGGAATTACAACCAACACCATAACTTATTAATCTAGGATCAATTACTTGATCTTATTAAAGAACACAACATTGAATTCCTTGCCATAACCTATGAACATCAATCTAATTGGAAATCAAGTAACAATAATTGGAGAAACTATTCTTCACTATTCTTCTCCATGTCTTAAACTAATCTATGCACTTATCATAAACCCTATGATATCCATTCTACCGTAACCTTGGAAACAATACAAGGAGATTCAACTTAAGAAATATATATTATTCCCTATTCCAAATAGTTTTACATCAAACCTAGAGAGGTGAGAGTTCTATATTATTTATTAAGAAAGCAAAAACAAACCTTGAGCTAAACCTTGGATATACATCCATATATTCAAATCATCACTTTGAAGAGAAACCCTAGGATATTATTCCAGACCATTCCTAGGGAGAGAATCCAATTATATTAAACATAGATATTGATGACCACATCATTCTCTATGGAGCCTAACCTTAGGTTAGTATTAAAGACCTTCCCAAATGAGAGAGACCAATCATACTAACTCTTAGCTTTACCTATTTAAGACTCAAGGACAATCATTGAACCAAAGTATTAGGAGATTAACCATTACATCTTGGAGTGGTGAGACAACCTAATATCACATGGAATAATAACATATCCATGAATTGTTAAAGTAAGGAGGAGATTAATTCAACCAAGATAGCCAAGTGGAGTTTTAGACTTAATATTTATTGAGATATGGTGAGTACACCATAAACATTAGAATAAACCATTCCTTTATAAGAGAGCCCAAGCTAAGGTGTTACACTCAAGAAAGTAGAATAGAAGTGAGAAATCCATTTAATGAGAGATACCTTAGGAAGCCAAACCTTGGTCATTATAAATTGAGTGATGATCATAAACCCTAAGAACTTGAGGTAGATATATTAAGAACAAGTTGATCATGCCTAATCCATGATCATGTTCTTGAGGTATTGAGGATAAACCCTAAAAGGATAAGTATATATCCTCCACCACATGAAATCATAGGGAGGTAATTAATAAGCAACCCTAAGCCTATATCACAACCTTAACTTGTGAATCAATTGGTGATCATAAGTAGAATCCTACCACATTTACATTCCACCTATTCTTCACTGAAGAACCACAAGAAAACCTTTAGATACAAACTCTATACTTAATATGGTGAGAAACCATCCATCTGTATGACCAAAGTTAACTATAAAAAGAACTATAACAACTTTAATTACTTTAATGAGGGATTAGGATAATAATAGAAGTCCATTGGAATCAGATAAAACCAGTTCTTCAGTCCTTAGTAACTAAAGGAGCACATGAAATATTAAACAAGTAACCAAATTATCATTGCATTGTGGTGAGTAAACCTAGCCAATGCAATATGGTGGCATTTCATCTCTATAACCAGAATTGCAACCTCAATAATATCTTATGCTTGAATTCATGAACATAAGAAACCCTGTGCTATATTTTATAATTAAAAACCATAAGTGGTGATCAACCACCTATCATTATAATTAAGACCAAACCATGAGGAGAGTGATGTCTACTCTAGGTAAATCAAAGTGTTATTAAAATATAATACTAGTGCTAACGTTGACATAGAGTGATAATCAAAATTACAAGATCTTAATAAATAGAGGATCACATAAAATCATATGCAGGGAACTAAATTCTCAATTAAGAGCTCAAAACCTAATGATAAATTCTAAAACACTTAGAGTAGAAATTATCAACCCTAATAATTCAAAATAGATTTAATTACACAAGAAAAAGGAAATTAAAATGAGTGCATAAAATCATGATTAATTACAATTTGTAATAAAGCTCACATATGTGAAATGTTTAATCAAAACAATTGAGTATTACAATAATACTTTTATTAGTCTTCATCAAAGACCAATTTTCAAACACCTGCAAAACAGAATGATTGAAATTTGAATTAAAAACAGAAAATCAAAATAGAAATACAAAACAGAAAAAGAAAACAGAAATAAAGAAAAAAGAAAAAAGAAAGGAACTTACCTGGCTCACCTGGCCGCCACAGCCCACCACGGCAGCCCAGCAAGCGGCCCACGAAGGCAGCCCAAGCCGCAGCCCAGAAGCAGCCTGGCCAACTTACCTCTTAGCCTCTTATCCACGCGAAGTGGACGAAGAGATCTTCGTCTCCGTCTTCTTTGACTCGGGCATGCTCGACAGCACGACGCCGGCAGAGCTCCACGTCCCGGCCGCCGATGTGGACTCTGTGGCCATCGACGACCGCCAGAGTAGTATAAATACCGCGTAGAAACCTAGCCCCGTTTCTTTTTGCTCCGCTTCAATTCCGAAAGAAACCAAACCCTAGGTGCCCCGGACTCCAATCATCACCGCCGTTCGAAGCCTCCCCAAGCCAAGCCATGGCCACTGTCGTGACCACCGTGCTCTTCTTACTCAACCCACCGAAGGAATTGAGCCGAAGCGTCCTGCAGCATCCTCACCGAGCTCGCCCTTTCCGACGACCGGAGCCATCAATTCCGGCGACTCAAGCCAGCTCCAACCTCGCCGTCAAGCCCGGCGTAACCCTGGTGAGCTCCTAAGCCTCATAGCGTGCTCGCCTAGGTCGATACCGTCCCGTAGCTTCGCCGCACAAGCCGACTGCGAGCACCGCCGCTCGGCCTCACCGTCGAGCTTTCTCCGGCGACCATCTGGAGGCGGCGCTAGCACCGTTAGCTTCACCATAACATGCTGGTTCGAGTGGTACGAGTCACCCATCCGTGGGAGCTCGGGAACGGCGGCGCCGTCGCCAATTTCCCCGCCGGCAGTGAGCTCCAACGCCACATCCTCGATTTTGACTCGGTCAACCCCACGTAGCTGCTGTCGTGGCCACTGGTCCCACTTGTCTGCGTCTATAACTAGGTTCAATCCGGGTACGATTAGCATTTCTGTTGTTTTAATTTCAACTCATTAAATACTGCAACTTTAAATAAATCTAGAAAATTCATTATAAGTCAGAAAAATATAAATGAGACATCAAAATTCTTAGAAAAGTTAACTCTATCCAATAAAAATATAATATGAAATTTTTATTTTTTAATAAAAATTTAATTGTTTTAAACTTAATAATTAAGTTTTTTTCTTTTGTTCTTAATTGAATTAAAAGTTCAATAATTAGGAAAAAATTATATAATAAATAAAAACCAGTAAAGTAAATAAAGAAAACATTAAAACTAATTTTCTTTATCTGGAACTTATTAAATCTTTATTATTGGAATTTAAACCCTAAATAACAATTACCTTAATTATTAATTCATTAAAAATAATAAAATGCCAAATCCAATATTATTTTTATTTCTAAGTTATTGATAACATCAACTTTATAATGAAGTTATTAATCCAATAATAATAGGGTAATTAGGAAACCCTAGTTCCATTATAAACCAAGTGATAACCTCATAATTTTATGTGGAACCCTAAGACCCTAATTCAATTATGCATCACACCCTAGTTCCATTATTACATGTGAACCTTAATTTAATTCTAACCTAAACCCTAGGTTAGAACATGTGATCATGTTACTCCATTACCATAGAGCCATAATTAGCAACTAAAGACCTATCTATGTCCACATAAAATGTAGAACCCTATCACTAGCAAATTAGTATTCCAAGTATGCATACCATTAAACCAAGGTGATCAACTAAGATTAACCAAATGAAAACCCTGGATTCTATTACCAAAGCCATCATCATTATTTATCCCTATTTAGCATCACACCATTGTGATGAACCCTAATAGCAACTAAACCTACTATTTTACATTACATAACCCTGTTCCACTAAACCCTACTAGTATGAGATACTTGTGAACCATCCTATTTAGGAACCAACCATTCTATACTTAGAGATCCAATAGCTAATACAAGACAACCTCAACCCTAATTAAAATACTTCTTATTACTTAAGAAGTATGTTCTTCAAAAGTTATTCTTTTGAAGTAAATAAGAGTAGTCATCAAACCTGCTTAATAAGATCTATAAACCCTAGCTAGCTATCACCAGCAAGATGAATCAACCTTGATAGCAACAATGTATAAACAATTGCTTAGGATGTCTAGGCTTAACTAATACTTACTCCAACAACTACATGAAACCATAGTCAACCATAGAACCCCAACATAATTATCATACTTGTCCTTTATTAAAGAATATGTTCTTCAAAAGTTATTCTTTTGAATTATGTAATAAGTAATCATCAACCATGCATTATATGACTTAAAATTGACAACTGCTCTTTACTTATTATACAGCTACTATACCTGGTTGTGTATGATTGTTACTATCCATTTTGCCACCTGCTTATAATTCTAAAACAACACAAACCTGAATAAGAACCTTGTTTGTGAATCACTCTAAAAGTGCAACACACCGGAACTAATCATTACCACTCACTAATCCTAAATCATCGGGGTTAGGTCACGCTTAGAGCGATTGCATCTCATACTTATGCATTATTGCATCCTTGCCAATCTTTTAAACATCGTCCTTACCGGACGATGATGCTATTTCAGAAATTGGAGTTACTACGTATCGAAGACCTTGTCTGCATAATCTTGCAGTCAAGAAAGGCAAGTTCATCGCTTGCTCATGTCATTTGAGTATCTTTATCAAATTACTTGCAAAGTACTATGATTATCACTATTGCATAAAAACCAAAACCACTATTTTCATAACTATGAATATGACTATGTGGTGGGCAATGGAACCATGGATTGTGTTGATATGGTGGAGGTTCCATTGCAAGGGTTTATATCCATCTAGGCTTAAACAACAAATGTCGCCAGTGATTCTTGTGCCGTAATACCCGTGTTAACCATAAGATCCGGAGTGGGACGGAGTAGTCAAAAGTGTTTCCACCTCTCGTTCATCAACGGATGCGCTTTACCGTAGTACACTTGTAATCCAAGGGGGCAAGCGGTGAGGCTGGGGAGTCCTAAGTCCCCACGGCATTGTCCGTAGTACACTTGTCGCCCGAAGGAGCAAGCGGTGAGGCTGGGGAGTCCTAAGTCCCCACGGTATTGCGGTCTATGATGGGTTGCGGCCTACCGGCGTAGGAATGTATGGTAGAGCCCCGCATTGACGTCGTGGTCGGGGTCCACCCCGAAATCTACGGGAATAATGGGACCGGCGTGGACCCGTGGTCGGGGCATGCAACAAAGGGTGGGTGTTCGAGGTAGCGGAGGAACATGATTGGCTAGACCTTATACCGGGCCTCACACCAAAGGAAGTGTGGACGGGTCATTCCCGGTTGGCACCAAGGTTAAGATCTCTTATGGGTAAAGCAACACACCTCTGCAGAGTGTAATGAATCGTGACATGTCACTCCCTGTTCCGGGATATGGAGCTCACGAACGCTGCCGGAAAGGAGCTCCATGAAGTTCTAGTAAACCGGTGAAGGCCGACGGACATAGTTCTTCTGAATAAAAGCAACCTTTTGAAGAAATGGTTATCAAAACCTGCATTGGTATTAGACTTTTTGGTCTAATGCTGTAGCTAGTGCATTAAACACCTCTTTCCTATAATGAACTTGTTGAGTACGCTCGTACTCATCCCACTCTTAAATCCCCTGCTTAGATATGGAGGCCACGAAGGAGGATCTACAGTACAACTCGAAGACCGAGAAGTCAACAACTACTTCAAGAGACAGGACCCTATCAGAGGAGTCGAATACCACATCCAGCAAGGAGAAAACCTAGATTAAGCAGTAGAAGGGAACTAGTTTCCTAAACCTAGCTCCTATTTAGCTAGAATCTATTCATAGCCTCTATAGCTAGTTAAATAATCTACAAATAGAGTTCGTGATAAGACTAGACTACGAGTCGTTCTTCTGGAGTTATTTGCAGTTTTACCTCATTGTAAAGTAGGAGGCTGTGATGATCTTATGTAACGAGTCGATGTTGTAATTCTATAGACATGCCTTGGACCCGCATATGTTTCTGTTGTACCACTCTGAGCGATATAATACTAGTGGAACGGTGTTTCATTGGTGTTATATCAGACTTGCATACTACACCATGCAGTGGTATGCCGGGTCACCACAGTTTTCTGGTTTTGTGTGTGTTTAGCGAGGTAACATGGTTGGAGAGAAAAAGGGAAGAAAACCAGATTTAGCCAGGCCGGTACTACCGGTACCTGTAGCGGTAGTACCGCTACCCCTATAGGTACCGCCCTCGGTACCGCTCTGAGTTTGCGCTGATTTCGTCTCCCGGAACACGCTGCGGTACCCCTGCAGTGCTTGGGCGGTAGTACCGCTCACGAGCGGTAGTACCGCTCACGGTACCGCTTAGGTACCGTAACCGAGTTACTGGTCGTACCGCCCGGTACCGCTGCGGTACCGCTTTGGATCCAGTAAGGTTTGGACCCTATTGCGGTAGCTCAAGCGGTACCTCGTGCGGTAGTACCGCTCTGCGTCCTTTGACCAGATCTGGGAGGATTTCGAACTCAGAGCGGTAGTACCGCTTACCCAAAGCGGTAGTACCGCTTAGGCCAAATCTGGACATAACGGTTGGATTTGGAGGAGCCTATTTAAGGGCCCCTTCTTCCCCAACACGATTTTATCTCTTCCCTCTCTCTCTCCTCCATTGTTGCTGAGCTTAATCCTTGAGGATCTCCCTCCCCATCCAACCAATCTTGCCCAAACTTTGAGGAAGGGTGGAGGAGACCCCGATCTATAGTTCTACCAAGAGAGATTTCACCAATACTAGCTATTCCTTAGTGGATCTTGGTGGTAGGGTTCCTTAGTGGGGCATTGGAGAAGAGTTACTTTGGTGGAGCCTTGGAGGAGCTTCTTGGTGGAGCCTTGGAGGAGCTTCTTGGTGGAGCCTTGGAGGAGCTTCTTGGTGGAGCATTGGAAGAGTTCCTTTGGTGGAGCATTGGAGATGGGTTCCTATGGTGGAGCATTGGAGATGTGCAGCTATGGAGTCTAGCTTGGTGATGTACTAGCTCCATAGGGTGTTGGGAGCATCCTTGTGTGTGGAGCTCGCCCCAACCTTGTGAAGGAATCACCGCCTCGACCAGGTGCCTTAGTGGAAGAGGGAGAGCACCTTCGTGGAGCTCTCTCGAGGAAGAGGGTGAGGCCTTCCTTCGTGGTGTGGCCGCCTAGTCTCTTGTGTGATACTAGCACCTCCTCAACGCAGACGTACTTCCTTTAGTGGGAGGAACTGCGGGAAACAAACCTCGACTCGCCTCGCCCCCCCCCCCCCCCGGTTGTCTCGCTCCTTACTCTCGTTATCTTGTTGATTCCTTTACTTGTTGCACATGTCCTAGCATCATTGTAGGAACACCGCTATTGCAAAAGTTATCACCTTTACCTTCCGTTGCGCTAAAATTGAAAAAGGTTAAAACTTGCCGTAGCGCCATTCACCCCCCCCACCCTCTTGTTCGCTACGATCCATTCAGTAGAGAAGAGGAAATACATGTAGATATGTTATTATCTTTCTTGTTAGTTCCTAGCTTAGTATTCTGAAGTTAAAATTGTTTGTGCTTACAAGTAAGATGCATGATTGTTTCTATCACATGTATATTTGTTTGTTTCCCTCAACTCTTATGCTTGCTAATTAACCTTGCTAGCCAAAGACACTGTACCGAGAGGGAATACTTCTCGTGCATCCAAAACCCTTAAACCAAACCTATGCCATCAGTGTCCACCATAACTACCTACTATGTGGTATTTCCCTGCCATTCCAAGTAAATACTTCGTGTGCTACCTTTAAACAATTCAAAAGTCATTACCTCTTATTTGTGTCAATGTTTTATAGCTCATGAGGAAGTATGTGGTGTTTTATCTTTCAATCTTGTTGGGCAGCTTCCACTAATGGACTAGTGGCTTCATCCACTTATCCTATAATTTTGCAAAAAGAGCTGGCAACAGGGTTCCCAGCCCCAATTAATCAACCTTCATTAATAACTCTCTTCACATGTTTTGCCCTGATTCATCGGTATGCAACTTAATTTTGCAATAGACACTCCTCCATGGTATGAGATTGTTGGAAGGCACCCGAGGATTCGGTTAGCCATGGCTTGTGTAAGCAAAGGTTGGGAGGAGTGTCATCCTTAAATAAACTAAAGTACATGTGTAAACAAAAGAGAAGACGGATGATCTGCCTTGCTGGTGGAGATGACGTCCTTGATGGGAGCCGCTCTTTGGAAGTCTGTTTGGCAAGGGGGTTAGAGTACCCACTACCATTCGTTGACAACAACAAACACCTCTCAAAACTTTACTTTCATGCTCTCTATATGATTTCAAAACTTAAAAAGCTCTAGCACATGATTTAATCCCTGCTTCCCTCAGCGAAGGGCCTTTCTTTTATCTTCATGTTGAGTCAGTAAACCTATTTCCCTCCATCTTAAGCAAGCAATTGAGTTGTTGTGATCCAACCATCTATATTGTGATCTATTTCATCATGTCTTTTACTCTTCCTTGTTTAGTACAAGTTTTATCTGAATGAATATAGCTTTGAAAGTTATCAATGATTATGAGGAGATTACTATGATTCAGTATGCAAGTTTATTATAAGCTTTAATATGAGAGCGTTGCTCAATAGATAAGTATAATCTGTTAACTGTTCTCTGACCAAGAACGAAATTTGCCATCACCAATTATGATTTCTTATGCACCTTTATTTGTGATTTCCTTCTACTTGTTTCAAGTTGAATTATATGAGGAAGTTGTTCACTAGAATGTCTTGTGTGAATGAATATGATGCTTCTTGTCCGTATTTTATTTATCGACTCTTCACTCCATAAACATGTGGTCTTGTTTACCGAGTTCAGTTTCGCTTGGGGACAAGCGAAGTCTAAGCTTGGGGGGAGTTGATACGTCCATTTTGCATCACTATTTTATATCATAATTTATTGTTATTCATTGATATATTTCATATTTGGAGATGATACTTATGTTATTTCATCTATTTTGCATGTTTCATGATTATTGGAGTGTCGTCGTGGTGAACAGACAGATGCCATAGGATGGCTTAAGTTGGGGCCGAATGGGCGCAAGAGGATTCGGGGGAGGGTTTTTGATTATATTGGATGAACTTCCGGATGCTTTCCTCAAGAACTCAGCCAAGGGCAAAGGTAGGAGAAGAAACACACTAGGAAGAACTCTGCTCTAGATCTTTCTCTTCATTGATCTCAACAAGTTACAGGTTTGTGCATACAAGGTTTCTCCCTCGCTCGATCGTCCCGTGTACGGGTGTGCCCCCTTCTCCTTATATAGGGGAGAGGGTGGCTTACAGAGGAAGAAACCCTAATGGCATCTTTGACTAGACAAACTACTTTACAAAGTTACTTTAATCATAGATGACGCCGGGGTCTACTTTAATCAGGGAGGCTGACGTCTTCCGGCTTCTTTCAGCGTCATCCTCCTCTTTGGCGTCAGGGCTTCGTTTAAAGCTACTTTGCTTAGCTCATCTATGTCCTATAGCTCTGGAGAGAATCTTTGACCAGTCTTGCCGACGTGCTACAGTGCACTTCTTACCGGTAGCCCGGTGTCTTCTTTACCTGGTTCCGGTATACCCCTCTTGGGGATACCGGCTTAGCTTTAATTAACCAAATTCTTAACTTTGTGCTCCGGTATAAACATTAAACCGGTATCTTGATGGCCTAAACCATCCGGTTTTGGCATGCCTTTGGCATACCGGGGGTCATCCCCCCAACATTAGTCCCCGAAGCTGGTATAGTCCGGTGGATCCTATCCAACGGACTATGCCAGGTTTCCATATCTTAAGGCACCGGTTTAATCTTTCCGGTGGTAAGTTTAGATCTCCCGGCATCTTTGCCGGACTCACATCTTTCTCTCTTTGCAAGGTATCTTCCGGTATTTTATTTCCCGGTATCTTAGACATTAACTCTCTCCTCGGCGAAGTCAAGAATTTCTCGGGTACAGTGGCTGTCAGTGACATGCGCACTGTACCTGACGCGCCAGTGTCAGGGGTCATTTCCCTTCGGCTTCTGCGCAAGCATTTATGGCGCCACACCGGATCCCGTCTGCCGTTCCGGATCCGTGCGGCGTCCCTGTGGCATGTTATTTTCTGCGCGTGTATCCTCGCGCCACGTGGCGGCCCATGATGCGAACCGCCGTGGCCCAGCGGTTGCTGGCCCATTATCTCTTCTTCCTATAAAGAGGGAGTGTGGTTCCACTTCATCTCTTTCCCCGCATTCGCCTACTTCCCAGTGCTTCGAGCCCCTCGCCTCGTGCAATCTCGTCGCCGTCGGTCGCTGCTAGAGCCCTGCTCCCGACGAACTTGCGCCGTCACTCTTGCTGCGCCGAAGATCTTCGCTGCGGAGAGATCCACCGGTGCTTCTTCGCCGCCGCTGCTCCGAGCTTTCTTCGGCGGTTTTCACCCTTCTCCGTCGCCAGCCTCCGTCGGCCTTCACGAGCTTGCCGCCGCTTCGGCGACCTTCTCCCCAAGCGTCTCCGCCGCCTCAGGTTAGGCTCGATTTGCATTTACATCTCTTTTCTTTGCTATTCAGATCTTGGGCTGGTAGGATATTTACTTCCTATTTTCTTTTGCTTTTTCTCTTACTCGTAGATCTTCGCGCAAGGGTAGATCTTGGGGAATTGGTTTTTCGGGTAGATTCTTATGTCTAGTGAAGAGTCCTTTTCCGAGTCACCCTCCAGTAGCCACCGGAGCGAAGCATCCGACTGTCTTACGGCAGATCTTGCCCGAATGGAAGCCGACACCGGCAAAGATCAAGAGGCCGGCAGCTCTAGCCAAGCCCCCGGAAAAGATCTATCCGGTATCACACGTGGAGCCTGGAAAGGTTCCGACGTCACACAACATGAGATCGACTGGCTTTACCGGTCTAGGAGGATACCGGAGGGAGTCTCCTGCCGGCTTCCTGGCGATGAGATCGAACCGGTACTCAAACCCGGTGAGTTTGTTGTCTTCCTTGCTCACTTCGAGCGTGGCTTCGGCCTTCCTGCCTCTGACTTCTTCCGCCAGGTTCTGGATTTTTACCAACTCCAGCCTCACCATCTTCCCGGCAATGCCGTTTTTTATCTTTCCTGTTATGCTACTTTCATGGAGGCCTACATCGGCATCCGTCCCACTTGCGAGACATTTGCTCGCTTCTTTTCTCTCCGGATTAACTCCGTTCAGGGCAAGGACATTCCTAAGCCCAAACCCCCCGTACAATGCGGGTCTTGTATCATCTGCTCCCACCAAGGGAGCCCCTTTTTTAAATTCACCGGCCTTGAGTCCTGCCGGTTATGGCAATCGACTTTCTTCTACGTGAAGAACGACGGCGCCGCGGATCTTATCAACCTGCCGGCTTTCAATCCGGCGCCGCCCACCAAGGTCAACTGGGGCTTCAGTCCGGGGACGAATCACATTGAAACGAACCGGGTTGTACGCTTCATGGGGAAGCTTATGAACGAGACAAATATCTGCTCTGACAACATCATCCGCACCTTCATCTCTCGCCGGGTGCTTCCCCTTAAGCGTCGGGCTCACAAGATGAGCGAAATGTATGGTCCTGGCGATCCTACCAAGATCACCGGCCACCCTCTAAGCAAAGAGGACATAGTCCTCAAGGCTAAGCAAATCTGCCAGACCGACATGCCGGATGACTAGGAGTGGGGCTTCTTGCCTCTCAGCTCCACCAACCCTCCAACTGACGAAGTAATGGATTGCACCCCGGACTGTTGTACCGGTAACTTTTACGCTGTGGCTAACTGACTTTTCTTTTGTTTTCAGGCCAAAGACCGCTTCCCCCGCATCGAATCGGAGCGACGAGGGCCCTGCCGGAAGCGTCCTCTGGACAAGGTCGATCCGGATCCTTTTATCCATTGGATGGACCTCAAGATGGGCCGTATCCACACCTCGCGCCCCGGTAACCTCTCGACTGAAGTTCCCGGTTCCAGTGACGATCTCACTGTGCTTGAGGTAGCTTCCTCTTCTGGCCTCTTATGCTTTATTGCTATTTCTCCTCTGTAGATGCTCCCTCAGCTAGCACCCAAACGCAGGTTCACGAGCACGTGGCCCCCTTGCAGGCCGAGGTTGGCAACGAGTTCCTGGAGAAGCTTGTCCCCCAGGGCAAGAAGAACAAAGCCCCGGCACCTGATGCCGGCTCAAGCCAAGCTCCTCCCGCCAAACGCTTCCGGACGGAAGGCCTTGGGGTGAAAGAAGCTGGCAAGAGGCGCTATAAGGGGAAGACGATGCCGATCTCCTCTGGGTAAGCTTTTGTTTCTCTATCTGCTTTGTTTTTCAAACTTTTTCTTCTTGCTCTCTTTTTGATCTTTTCTCTCTTTCTTGCTCAGCCCTGCGCTTAAGCTCTCCAAGAGCGCCAGCGGCACGAAGCCGGAGACCCCTGAGGGAACCGCAAGGACCCCAACTCCTCCTCCTCACTCAAGCATGGTACCATCCGGTACCAGCAACCCTTCTGCCTCCCCTTTGGGAGGCACCTCAAGTGCGGGGCGCGCGGCCCCTACACCTCCTGAACACCGCACGGAGGAGGACCTCAACTCCCCTCCAGAGAAACAAGATACCGGCGCCAGCAACATCGGCGCCGATACAGAAACTGCCGGGCGGGCGGAACCTCTGGTTCCTTCCGCCCCGAAGAAAAAGAAGAAGAAGAGTTCGCACTCTTCCCCCTCCAAGGCCGTGCCGGACCCATCCGCGCCGGCAAGCTCTACCCTTGGGCAAGACACAGCTTCGCCTGCCAAGACCTCGCCCATGCCTCTGCCAGAGGCCCCAACGCCGGGCAGAGCGGGGCCACGCCAACACCGCCGCCAGAGGTCCTCAAGATCGCCAAGTTCCTCAAGCCGGGGGCTTCCAAGGGGAAGGCCACGGCTCCCGGCACCTTGCATGTCGGCCCGCAGTCGCTGGTGCTGCACCTTGGCCCCGCCGCCGCCGTGGCTGGAGAGAAACCTTCCGGCGTCTTGGGCCGGATCACTGGGTTGAAGCGCGAAGGTCGCGAGCTGGGGCATCTGCTGCCCTATGCTGAGAAGTGGAACGCTGCGGATATATCTGCAGCTACACGCGGCCTGGGAAAGGATCGGCTCCCGGCGCTGGACCCCTCTGGCCCCCGGTGCATGGAGGAGCACTTCATGCGGCTACGGCGCGCGGTGAAGGAGCTGGATAATGCGTGGCACGATGCCACCAACAACCTGGTGGTAAGTTTCACCAACCTCTTTTCAATTTTTCGATTCATGCCGGTCTCATTCTTTCCGGATCTTGTCTATCTTCCCAGTCCCCGAGTTTTGTGTTGAGAGCATAGCTCTTAGCATGAAACTTAGGTAGAAAACTTCAAAAAACTTGCATAGCCAGTCCCCGAGCTTCGGGTTAAGAGCATAGGTCTTAGCGCGAAGCTTAGGTGAAAACTTCAGAAAACCGGCATAGCCAGTCCCCGAGCTTCGGGTTAAGAGCGTAGGTCTTAGCGCGAAGCTTAGGTGAAAACTTCAGAAAACCGGCATAGCCAGTCCCCGAGCTTCGGGTTAAGAGCGTAGGTCTTAGCACGAAGCTTAGGTAACAACATAGAGAAACCGGCTCCTTTTTTTCTAACCTTTTTTCTTGAACAGAGCACGGCCGACGCCTGTAGGCGCCTTTTCGAGGAACTTCTCTGGGAGCACCGGGACCTTGCTGAAGCGCACAACAAGTGCCAAGGTGAGCTTCTTTTTTCTCTCTGGCATCTTCTTACCGGAAGGTTTTCTTTCTTAGCACTTACAAATCTTTTTGTACAACAGCTATCCCGGAAGCTTCCATTGAAGCCCTCAAGACCCAGATCGCCGCACTCCAAGGTACCGCTCCTTCTTTTCCGGTTAACTTATTTCTTCTTCATTTTACCAGCTGCAACTTTGTTAACACTTTCTTTCCGGGCTCTAGGTGAAAAGGAGCAGCTCATCCGGGAGCATCGCAAGGCTCTGGACGCCCAGGAGGTTTACTCCAAGGGACTGAAGGACCAGCTGATCCAGCTCGGGCTCAAGCATAATGAGGCGATGAAGGCCGCCCAAGCTGCCGCTAAGGCCAAGCTGAACGAAGCCCTGGAAGATGCCAACAACTCCACCGTGGTGCTGCGGGCGGAGCTTGAGGAGGGAGCCAAGGCGCGAAAAGCAGCCGAGGATCAGGCCGCACGCTTGGAAGGAGAGCAGAAGGAGTATGACCAATTGGTCATGCAAACTGATGCACTTGCCCTCAATAAGTTACCTTTTTTCTTTTCCGGTTTTGCTTATAAGCTTGTGCTTTCCGGTTTCATGTTCTTATCCTTTTTTCCTTTGGTTTGCAGGGCTCTTCCGCAGCTCTTCGCGTACAAGAAGGTGACCGAGCGTCGGTTTCAGCAGAAGTACCAGAACCTGGAAGCGCCGTGGGATCCCTATGACAATCTGGTCGCCCTCTCTGCGCGGATCGCCCACATGCGCGCGGTGGACCGGAACCTTGCGGATCTGCCCGACGTGGCGATCCACCTCTTCAAGGTGTTGTGGCCCGAGCAGGAGGTGCCGGCGAATTTAACTCTCACCTCCGAGTGCCTGAAGGGTGCAAGCCGGCGAATCCGCGAGTGGTAGTGCTCAGCGGCTCATGCCGGAGCGAATGCGGCACTACTCGTTGCCTGCTCCTGGTACGAGGACTTGGATCTGGACGCCCTCCTTGGCGTGCGTGAAAACGCTCCAACCGATCTGAACCCGGTCCTCACCGCGAAGCGGCAGGATCGAGCGTACCGGATCGCGGAGTACGCCCAGGTACGCACCTTCATCCCCCCTCCTCCCGATGTCAATGATTATCTCAGTGACGAAGAAGAAGAAGGAGAAGATGAGGTAGATGAAGATGCCGGAGCTGGTGATGCGCCCCCGGAAGCTCCAGAGGCCGGTGCCGCTCCTCCTGAAGCCCCTGCTGCCTAAGTACTTGTTGTGATATGTTTGCCTGCCCCTGCTTATCTCAAAACAATGCTCGTTAAATTCTACCTCGGTATGCCGGGGTTTATGATGTAACATAAAACTTAGCTACTCTTTTGGCTATGGTATCATGTTTGTCTGCCGGTATGTTTTACCGGTAGCCTATTAAGTTGTGTTTGTCTATTAACTTAGCATTTTGCTCGTTGTGTTGCTTTTATCCTGCACTGCAAAGATTCCGGAATTGTTTCCGCATCCAATCCGATGCACACTTGGCTCTTTTGCTTTGGCTCTGCCTACCTTCTCTGGGCGTTTTGGCGTATGAGCACAAAGTTCTTTTACCAAGCAAGCACTTTCTTGAACTTAGAAATAACTCGAAATTTTCACAAAAAACCGGTACAACCGGGGTTAGTTAATTTTTTCCGGATTGTTCGTTCCCACTCTCTCTTTTCGCAGTTCACGTGCTTAATTCCTACCGGTTTATCTTGCTTTCCATGAAGCCGGGTTGCCGACAGCAGCAGAGTCGAAGACTCCGGTAGGTTCAGCACGTTACTAAACCGGAAAGAAAAAATGTTCAACAAGCAACCGGTAAACTGAAAAAATAAACATATTGCATGCAACTTTAGTAGGGGTAGTCCCCGAGATTCATTCGAGGTTCCGACATCTTTTATTCATAGCAAATAAGGTACAAAAAGGAACTTCTTACACCACAACTTCAAGAGTAGAAAGGACACAACAGAGCTACGTTCCACGGACGCTTGGTCTCCTCTCCGGATCTGTCCGCCTTTCCCTTCTTCCATTCCTGTGCATCGATCAAGTAGTAGGCATCATTGTGGGGAGCTTTGCTCACAATGAAGGGTCCCTCCCATGGGGTGAAAGCTTATGCCGGCCTTCAGTGCACTGCACTAGGCGTAGGGCCAGATCTCCTTCCCGGAACACCCTCGGGTTAACCTTCCGGCTATGATAGCGTCTGAGGTTTTGCTGGTAAATGGCTGTTCTTGCCAATGCCAATTCTCTTGCTTCTTCTAGCAAGTCCACATCGTTTTCTCTGGCCTCTTTTACCTCTTGTTCGGTATAGAGCTGCACCCTTGGTGAATCATGGAGAATGTCGGTTGGTATGACCGCTTCTGCTCCATAAACCATAAAGAATGGAGTGTATCCGGTAGACCGGTTCGGAGTCATTCTTATGCTCCACAACACTGATGGTAGCTCATCGAGCCAACACCCCGGTGACTTTTCCACCGCCTCGATGAGTCTTGGTTTGATACCGGAAAGTACCAAAGCATTTGTTCTTTCCACCTGGCCATTGCCTTGTGGGTGTGCCACTGAGCACAAATCCAACCGGATATTGTTATCCTCACAAAACCTTTTGAACTCACCTTGAGCAAAGTTTGTTCCATTGTCCGTGATAATGCTATGCGGATAGCCATACCGGAAGATAACATCTTTTAAGAACTTCACCGCTGTGCGCCCATCATATTTTGCGATAGGTTTTACCTCTAGCCACTTGGTGAATTTGTCCACCATAACCAAGATGTGGGTCATGTTTCCCCTTGCAGTTTTGAATGGGCCAACCATGTCAAGGCACCAAACAGCAAACGGCCAAGTTAGCGGTATGGTTTTTAAACCGGATGCTGGGGTATGATTTTGCTTGGCGTACCTCTGGCAGCCGTTGCACTTTCTTACCAAATCCTCAGCATTCTCCAGAGCAGTGGGCCAATAGAACCCATGCCGGAAAACTTTTGCCACCAGCGCCCTTGACGAAGCGTGGTGCCCACATTCCCCTTGGTGAATCTCCTCAAGCATTTCTTTTCCTTCTTCCGGTTCCACACACCTTTGGAGGACACCGGTAACACTTCTCTTGTACACCTCGCCATTGATGATGGTGTATGCTTTTGACCTCCTCTGGATCCTTCTGGACTCGTTTTCGTCAACCGGCAAGGTGCCGTTGATCAGGAATTCCTTAATAGGTTTAACCCAAGATGGTGTCTCTCGAACCAGGAACACCGGTACGTCTATCTCCATGCTATCCACTAGCATTGTTCCCTCCGGTATGGACGCAGCAGTCCCCGAGCTTGCCGGAACAGTCCCCGGGTTTCCTTCATCGATGTCCATTGGTACCACATGTGATTCCGGTACGAAAATGGACTCCGATTCCGGACTCGGTTTGATCGATGGTACTCTTAAGTGTGCCAAGGCTATTCCGGGAGGAATTTCTTGCCTAGACAAGCCCAGCTTGGACAAAGCATCCGCGGCTTCATTTTCCGCTCGTGGCACATGGTGAAACTCACAGCCTTCAAAGAAGCCGGCAATCTTTTGCACGTGAAACCGGTATGAAGCCATGTTGGCATCTTTTGTGTCCCAATCTCCAGAACATTGTTGCACCACAAGATCTGAATCTCCGTAGCAAATGATCCGGTGTGCACCGATTTCTTTTGCGACCTTAAGTCCATGAATCAACGCCTCGTACTCAGCGACATTGTTTGATGCCCTGAAATGGACTTGCAAGACATACCGGAGATGATCTCCCTTGGGTGAAGTAAGCACCACACCGACACCTAGACCCTCTTTGAGTTTGGATCCGTCAAAGTGCATCTTCCAGTATTCTATCCTTTGGTCTGGCGGCTTGTATTGCATTTCCGCCCAATCAACCAAGAAATCAGCTAAAGCTTGTGATTTTATGGCGTCTCTTCTTTCATACACCGGTACGTATGGTGATATCTGGATCGCCCACTTTGCAATCCTACCGCTAGCATCTTTGTTGCACATGATATCGGAAATGGGTGCCTCACTCACCACTTTCATGGGGTGCTCCTCAAAGTAGTGCTTAAGCTTTGTGGCGGCCATGAATACGCCATAGGTCATTTTTTGGAAATGCGTGTAGTTTTGTTTTGAGAGGGAAAGCACCTCGCTCAGGTAGTATACCGGCCTCTGGACGGTTTTTCCTTCCTCATCTCTTTCCACTACCACTACAACACTTACAACCCGGTTGGTTGCTGCTGTGTACAACAACATAGGTTCCCTTTCCAAAGGTGAAGCCTGTATTGGTGCAGTGGCTAGCATTGTTTTTAGCTCTTTAAACGCCGCGTCTGCCTGAGGGGTCCAGACGAACGTATCAGATTTTTTCATGAGAGCATAGAGTGGCAAGGCCTTTTCTCCCAACCTGCTTATGAACCGGCTTAGCGATGCCAAGCTTCCGAAAAACTTTTGTACGTCCTTAAGATCTCGCGGTATTGTCATTCTTTCGATTGCCCGGATCTTTACCGGATTAACCTCAATGCCCCGGCTTGATACAAGAAAGCCAAGCAGCTTGCCGGCGGGAACACCAAAGGTGCATTTTGCCGGATTGAGTTTCATCCGGAATCTTCTTAAGTTATCAAATGTTTGTCGGAGATCATCGATTAAGGTTTCTTTTGCCTTAGTTTTTACCACGACATCGTCCACATAGACTTGCACATTTTTCCGATTTGATCAAACAAGCATTTTTGCATACAGCGCTGGTACGTTGCTGTTATCACCAGAATTTGACCGAGTCAGAGGTGGGCC
>NC_061512.1:140661934-140715314 GCF_022539505.1 Lolium rigidum
TTGCACCAGCGTTGCGCAGACCGAAAGGCATAGTGACATAGCAATAAGCCCCGTGCGGGGTAATGAAAGCAGTTTTTATTTGATCTTCCTTTTTCAAGGGGATTTGGTGGAAACCGGAATAAGCATCCAGAAAAGATAACAGCTCACACCCAGCAGTGGAATCAATCACTTGATCGATCCGGGGTAAAGGAAAAGGATCTTTTGGGCAAGCTTTGTTCAGGTTGGTGTAGTCAATGCACATGCGCCACACCTTTGGAGCTTTTGCTTCGAGGTTCTCATCTTTCTTCTTTTCGACCAGCACCGGATTGGCTAGCCACTCAGTATGCAGCACTTCCACGATGAAACCGGCAACCAACAACTTTGTCACTTCTTCTCCAATGATTTTCCTCCTATCCTCAGCAAACCGGCGTAAAGGTTGACGCACCGGCTTCGCATCCTTCCGGACATTCAAAGAGTGCTCAACCAGCTCCCTCGGAACACCTACCAAGTCATCAGTAGACCAGGCAAAGATATTCCGATTCTCACGGAGGAAGCTGACGAGCGCGCTTTCCTATGCCTCACTGAGGCCGGCACCGATACGAACGGTACGCTCAGGGTAAGCCGGATCCAGCACGATGTCCTTTGTTTCTTTTGTCGGCTTGAACGTCGGTGTGCCCAAGTTTGCACTCATTGCCGCTAAGCTCAACTGTGAGGATCGAGCCAGCGCAACCGCAGCTTGCATCCTCCTCTTTTCCTCTCGCAATCACCAGCGATTACGTCGCAGGTTTGATCCGGCGGACGCGGTTTCAGACGAAATCTTGTAGTTTCCCACCACAGTTAAGGGTCCACGAGGTGCCGGCATCTTCATCTTGAGATAAGCCGTGTGAGTTGAGGCCATGAAAGCTGCCAATGCCGGTCTCCCCAACAAAGCATGGTAAGGACTATCTAAGTCCACCACCTCGAACTCAAGATTTTCAACCCGGCAATTGTCACGTCCTCCAAACGACACATCCACCCGGACCTTTCCCACTGGCGCGCAGGACAAGCCCGGAACGATTCCGTGGAACGTTGTACGAGTGGGCTGAAGCATGTTTTCTGTTATGCCCAGCGTATGCATGGTGTGCCGGTACATTATGTTTATGTTGCTCCCATTGTCTATCAGCACTTTGTTGAACTTGACTCGAGTCGTTGGTCCTTGCATGATTGGGTCCAGGACAAGAGCATAACCACCCGTATTAGGCATTACCTTGGGGTGATCCTTGAACGACCAGGAAATCTCTTGATCTGACCACAGCATGTATTTTGGTATTGCCGGCATCACCGCGTTCACCTCCATGGAACGGCGATGTAGACTTTGCCTATCTGTTGGCTCAGTAACGAACACAACACAGCACACATCCGGATCCGCGTAAACGTTCCGGCCCAAAGGTGCCGGTGGAGGTGGTTGGCCATTGCCTTCTCCCACCTGATGGACTTGCTGGTATTGTTGCCTGTTTGGCTGAGGCTGTACCGGCAAAGCGTTTGCTCCGGTAAGCGGCGGTGGTGGTGGTAGTTGATGCTGATGTAGCATATCTTGGGACGGTGGTAGCATTGTTGAGCACCCTTGTGCTTGCGCATCTTTCACTGCTCCCTTGAGCATCAAGTACTTGGTCCAAGAACAATCCTTCGTCAAATGATTTGACGGGTGAGCCGGATTCGGCGTGTGTCACCGGCAAGGTTGATCCATCGCGGCTTCCATGGTGTATTTTACCGGTTCCTGCCAATTCTTTTTCTGGCCCCAAGGTTTCTTTTCGACCCATTGCTTCTTAGGACCCGCCCATGGCTGCGATCTGGTTCTTTGCCTCTGACTGCCGCTGGCCTCAGAGTTTTCTTGCACAGCAGCAACTTGCTACGGACCGTACCTTCGATCCGGGAAATCTTCCCTTCTTTTGTTGTGCCGGTTTTGCTCTTGGCGCTGCTGAGGCAGGTTTGATTGTTCCGGCTCAGCTTGTACCGCCGGTTGCAATGGGTCTCCCAATGCATAGTTATCTGCCACACGTATCATCTCCGCCAGAGTTACCGGCATGTTCCGCTGCAGCTTTTGCCACAACGGCGAACCTCTTCGGCATCCATTGCAAAACCAAGCAATGGCTTGCGCCTCTATCACCCCTTCACAGGAGTTTCTTGTGGAGTTCCACCGGGCCAGGTAGTCCCGGTCTGTTTCTTGCGGGCGTTGCACGCATAAAGCGAGCTGCTGAGGCCCGTTGGGCCTCCGATACGTGCTGCTGAAATTACTCACAAAAGCTTCTTCAAAGTCCAACCAACCGTTTATGCTTCCTGCCGGCAAGTTGTTCAGCCAGAGTCGTGCTGGTCCCACCAGGAATGATGGTACAATTCTCACGGCCCAACGCCGGTTTCCTCCTCCAGCTACGGTTCCTCCGCCACCAGCGACGTATACCGCGGTCACGTAATCCGCGAGCCAATCCTCCGGCTTAGTGGTGCCATCATATGTTTTTGTGTCACGGGGCAACTGGAAGTTGCGAACTGGTGGTTCCTCTTTCATGATCCTTGGGCCAAAACATTTTGGACCCGGAGGACCTTCTGCCTCGATCATCTCAGACAAATACACTCTATCTAGACGGTACCTCGCATCCCGTTCTGGCAGGTATCTTTCTCCCAGGCGCTCTCCCAATGGGTTCCGGTGTGCTGTGAGTCTTGTCGAATCTGCCTCATCGTAGTGTTCCGGTACCGCGGCCCTTGCCTGCTGGTACCTCGGGGGAAGCATTTCTTCCTCCTCATACGCTGCCCTTGCAGCTCGATAATTTTGCCCGGTCTCATATCTACCGGCATGATTGTTTCCGGCATAGCCTCCTTTGGCGTAGCCTCGATCTGCCCCTTGGCTTTTTCTACCGGCATCGTGTTGCCCGGCTTGTTGTTTTCCGGCCAGAACCGGATCGTACACAGTCATCTGCTGTGCGTTCATCTCTCTTTCTCTTCTTCTGTCCGGATGGGGGGACGATGCCTGCCCATGGGACTTGCTTCCGGCATTCTTTGTTGAACGCGCGGATTTTGAGGCCACAGCCTTGTTCAGCCTAGCGAGCTGCTCAGCATTTTGCTGCTCGATGGTTTCAAGCAACTCTCTTACACGCTCTTGCTGTTTTGCCAGAGCATCTCCGGAAAGCAAATCACACAGCTCTACGGCAGCCTTAGCAGCTTTTATGGTTTTATCTGGGCTACTGTACTTAGGTTTCTCTACGATGCTCACAGATGCAGAGGTACTTTTGTCGGCAAGAATTTCCTTACGTAAATCCTGATCTAGATTGCGAGCCTTAAGCCGGTTTTCCGGTATCCTAGCAGCATGAGCGCTAACTGAAGCAAAGCCATGGGCAGCGTTGTACTCTAGTAGGGTTAGGTTCAGCTCGCGCTGCGCCCGGACGATGTCGGCGCCGTTCACCAGCAGCTTCTTGCGCGTTGCCTCCAGCTCCACCTGAGCCGTTGCCGGGTCGATGTTCTGCGCGATGGGCGTTGCCAGCACGTTCATCGCCGCTTGGAGTGGTGTTTCCGGTGGTGCGGAAGATGCTCCCGCAGCGCCTGCGTCGCGCTCCAGCGGTGGCTTAGCCGGGCGGGTCGATGCCGCACGGCCAGCACCTTCGTCCACAGCTTCCTTGCCTGCGCCGACCGCGCCGGTCATCATCACCTCCACGCTACCAGCAGCGCGGCTAGCACAGAGCCACCTTGGCGGATCCGGCGCCACCAGCACCGGTGAGAGGCGCTGGCGCACAGGGACAGTGCCGAAGTAGACGCGGTGGCTGTCGAACTCGATGACGCGGCCGTTCTTGGGGAAGATGCCGCCGTTGGCGAAGCAGCCCGTGTTGTCGTTGATGAAGTCCATGGAGTAGAGGCGCTGGACGAGCGCAGACACCGTCCGCTCGCCGGCGACCTCAAGGATGCCCGCCCGAATATGAACTCCAGCAAGCGCCACTTCATGCCCCACGGTGGGCGCCAACTGTCGTCGTGGTGAACAGACAGATGCCATAGGATGGCTTAAGTTGGGGCCGAATGGGCGCAAGAGGATTCGGGGGAGGGTTTTTGATTAGATTGGATGAACTTCCGGATGCTTTCCTCAAGAACTCAGCCAAGGGCAAAGGTAGGAGAAGAAACACACTAGGAAGAACTCTGCTCTAGATCTTTCTCTTCATTGATCTCAACAAGTTACAGGTTTGTGCATACAAGGTTTCTCCCTCGCTCGATCGTCCCGTGTACGGGTGTGCCCCTTCTCCTTATATAGGGGAGAGGGTGGCTTACAGAGGAAGAAACCCTAATGGCATCTTTGACTAGACAAACTACTTAACAAAGTTACTTTAATCATAGATGACGCCGGGGTCTACTTTAATCAGGGAGGCTGACGTCCTCCGGCTTCTTTCAGCGTCATCCTCCTCTTTGGTGTCAGGGCTTCGTTTAAAGCTACTTTGCTTAGCTCATCTTTGTCCTCTAGCTCTGGAGAGAATCTTTGACCAGTCTTGCCGACGTGCTACAGTGCACTTCTTACCGGTAGCCTGGTGTCTTCTTTACCTGGTTCCGGTATACCCCTCTTGGGGATACTGGCTTAGCTTTACTTAACCAAACTCTTAACTTTGTGCTCCGGTATAAACATTAAACCGGTATCTTGATGGCCTAAACCATCCGGTTTTGGCATGCCTTTGGCATACCGGGGGTCATCCCCCCAACATGGAGGATCGTGCACCGGAGTCAGGATTCTGCTGGAAAAAGCGCCGTCGGAATGCAATATTTCGGAAGATCAACACTTGACGGAAATTATATGAAAAATCCTATTTTTCCAGAAGACGAAGGGAGCCGTAAAGGGGAGCCGAGGAGGGCCGCCATGGGCCCACCTCATAGGCCGGCGCGGGCCAAGGCCTCGGCCGCGCCGCTTCTGTGAGGAGGGGGCCCACAGCCCCCTCTCGGCCTCCTCTCCTTCGCGTACATCTTCGTCCCGAAAACCTAAGCTCTGGGGGATAGTCGCGAAGAGTCACGCCCGCCTCGCGGGGCGGAAAACACCAGAGAGAAAAGAGCTCTCCGGCAGGCTGAAATTCGCCGGGGAAATTCCCTCCCGGAGGGGGAAATCGACGCCATCGTCACCGTCATCGAGCTGGACATCATCTCCATCATCACCATCATCTCCATCATCATCACCGCCATCTCCACCGCTGCACCTCGTCACCGCTGTAACAATTAGGGTTGGATCTTGATTGTTTGATAGGGGAAACTCTCCCGGTATTGATTTCTACTTGTTATTGATGCTATTGATCGAAACCGTTGAACCAAGGTTTATGTTCAGATTGTTATTCATCATCATATCACCTCTGATCATGTTCCATATGATGTCTCGTGAGTAGTTCATTTAGTTCTTGAGGACATGGGTGAAGTCTAAATGTTAGTAGTGAATTATGTTGGTTAGTATTCAATGTTATGATATTTAAGTTGTGGTGTTATTCTTCTAGTGGTGTCATGTGAACGTCGACTACATGATACTTCACCATTTATGGGCCTAGGGGAATACATTTTGTATTCGTTTGCTAATTGCGGGGTTGCCGGAGTGACGAAACCTAAACCCCGTTGGTATATCGATGCGAGGAGGGATAGCGAGGATCTCGCAGTTTAAGGTCGTGGTTAGATTTATCTTAATTACTTTCTTGTAGTTGCGGATGCTTGCAAGGGGTATAATCACAAGTATGTATTAGTCCTAGGAAGGGCGGTCCATTAGCATAGGTTCACCCACACAACACTTATCAAAACAATGAAGATTAATCAGCTATATGAAGCGAAAGCACTAGACTAAATTCCCGTGTGTCCTCAAGAACGTTTGGTCATTATAAGTAAACAAACCGGCTTGTCCTTTGTGCTAAAAAGGATTGGGCCACTCGCTGCAATTATTTCTCTCGCACTTTACTTACTTGTACTTTATTCAACTGCTACATCAAAACCCACTGAATACTTGTCTGTGAGCATTTACAGTGAATCCTTCATCGAAACTGCTTGTCAACACCTTCTGCTCCTCGTTGGATTCGACACTCTTATTTATCGAAAGTACTACGATACACCCCCTATACTTGTGGGTTATCACATAACATATGTTTCAACCAAGTGTCACAAAGGGGTACCTCTATGCCGCATGTACAAAGGTCCAAGGAGATAGATCGCATTTGATTTCTCGTTTTTGATAGATCTCAGCTAAGGACATCCATACCGGGACAACATAGAAAACAGATAATGGACTCCTCTTTAATGCTTAAGCATTCAACAACAGTATAATATTCTCATAAGAGATTGAGGATTGATGTCCAAACCGAAACTTCCACCATGATTCATGGCTTTAGTTAGCGGCCCAATGTTCTTCTCTAACAATATGCATACTCAAACCATTTGATCATGATAAATCACCCTTACTTCGTACAAGACGAACATGCATAGCAACTCACATGATATTCAACAAAGGTGTAATAGTTGATGGCGTCCCCAGAAACATGGTTACCGCTCAACAAGCAACTTATAAGAAATAAGATACATAAGCTACATATTCAATACCACAATAGTTTTTAAGCTATTTTCCCATGAGCTATGTATTGCAAAGACAAGGAATGAAATTTTAAAGGTAGCACTCAAGTAATTTACTTTGGAATGGCAGAGAAATACCACATAGTAGGTAGGTATGGTGGACACAAATGGCATAGGTTTTGGCTCAAGGATTTGGATGCACGAGAAGTATTCCCTCTCAGTACAAGGCTTTGGCTAGCAAGGTTGTTTGAAGCAAACACAAGTATGAACCGGTACAGACAAAACTTACATAAGAACATATTGCAAGCATTATAAGACTCTACACTCGTCTCCTTGTTGTTCAAACACTTCACCAGTAAAATATCTAGACTTTAGAGAGACCAATCATGCAAACCAAATTTCAACAAGCTCTATGGTAGTTCTTCATTAATAGGTGCAAAGTACATGATGCAAGAGCTTAAACATGATCTATTTGAGCACAACAATTGCCAAGTATCAAATTATTCAAGACAATATATCAATTACCACATGAAACATTTTCTGTTTCCAACCAAATAACAATGAACGAAGCAGTTTCAACCTTCGCCATGAACATTAAAAGTAAAGCTAAGAACACCAGTGTTCATATGAACGAGCGGAGCGTGTCTCTCTCCCAAAAAAGGAATGCTAGGATACGATTTTATTCAAACAAAAACAAAAACAAAAACATACAGACGCTCCAAGTAAAGCACATAAGATGTGACGGAATAAAAATATAGTTTCACTAGAGGTGACCTGATAAGTTGTCGATGAAGAAGGGGATGCCTTGGGCATTCCCAAGCTTAGATGCTTGAGTCTTCTTAAAATTTGCAGGGATGAACCACGGGGGCATCCCGAAGCTTAGACTTTTCACTCTTCTTGATCATATTGTATCATCCTCCTCTCTTGACCCTTGAAAACTTCCTCCACACCAAACTCAAAACAAACTCATTAGAGGGTTAGTGCATAATCAAAAATTCACATATTCAGAGGTGACATAATCATTCTTAACACTTCTGGACATTGCACAAAGCTACTGAAAGTTAATGGAACAAATAAATCCATTCAACAGAGCAAAAGAGGCAATGCGAAATAAAAGGCAGAATCTGACAAAACAGAACAGTCCGTAAAGACGAATTTTTCAGGGGCACTTAACTTGCTCAGCTGAAAAAGCTAAAATTGAATGAAAGTTGCGTAAATATCTGAGGATCACACAAGAAAATTGGCAGATTTTTCTGAGTTACCTACAGAGAGGTCTACTCAAATTCGTGACAGCAAGAAATCTGTTTCTGCGCAGTAATCCAAATCTAGTATTAACCTTACTATCAAAGACTTTACTTGGCACAACAATGCAATAAAATAAAGATAAGGAGAGGTTGCTACAGTAGTAACAAATTCCAATACTCAAATATAAAACAAAAGTGCAGAAGTAAAATAATGGGTTGTCTCCCATAAGCGCTTTTCTTTAACGCCTTTCAGCTAGGCGCAGAAAGTGTAACTCAAGTATTATCAAGAGATGAAGCATCAACATCATAATTTGTTCTAATAATAGAATCAAAAGGTGACTTCATTCTCTTTCTAGGGAAGTGTTTCATACCTTTCTTGAGAGGAAATTGATATTTAATATTTCCTTCCTTCATATCAATAATAGCACCAACAGTTCGAAGAAAAGTTCTTCCCAAAATAATGGGACAAGATGCATTGCATTCAATATCCAAGACAACAAAATCAACGGGGACAAGGTTATTGTTAACCGTAATGCGAACATTATCAATCCTCCCCAAAGGTTTCTTTATAGAATTATCAGCGAGATTAACTTCCAAATAACAATTTTTCAATGGTGGCAAGTCAAGCATATCATAGAGTTTCTTAGGCATAACAGAAATACTTGCACCAAGATCACATAAAGCATTAAAATCAAAATCATTGACCCTCATTTCAATGATGGGCTCCCAACCATCTTCCAACTTCCTAGGAATAGAAGTTTCAAGTTTTAATTTATCTTCTCTAGCTTTTATGAGAGCATTTGTAATATGTTTGTAAAGGCCAAATTTATAGCACTAGCATTAGGACTTCTAGCAAGTTTTTGTAAGAACTTAATAACTTAAGAGATATGACAATCATCAAAATCTAAACCATTATGATCTAAAGCAATGGGATCATTGTCCCCAATATTTTGAAAAATTTCAGCAGTTTTATCACAAACAGTTTCAGCAGTTTTAGCAGTTTTAGGCAGTTTTGCACGCTTTGCACTAGGAGTAGAAACATTGCCAACACAAATTATTTTACCATTGATAGTAGGAGGTTTAGCAACATGTGAAACATCATCATTACTAGTGGTGGTAATAGTCCAAACTTTAGCTACATTATTCTTTAGCAAATTTTTCTTCTTTTTCCCACCTAGCATGCAATTCAGCCATCAATCTAATATTTTCATTAATTCGAACTTGTATGGCGTTTGCTGTAGCAAATGACTTAATATCTTTATATTCTTTAGGCATAACTTTCAATTTTAAAAGATCAACATCAGCGGCAAGACTATCAACCTTAGAAGCAAGAACATCAATTTTACCAAGCTTTTCTTCAACAGATTTGTTAAAAGCAGTTTGTGTACTAATAAATTCTTTAAGCATGGCTTCAAGACCAGGGGTACACTCCTATTATTGTTGTAAGAATTACCATAAGAATTACCATAACCATTACCATTATTAGAAGGATATGGCCTATAGTTGTTACCAGAATTATTCCTATAAGCATTGTTGTTGAAATTATTACTTTTAATGAAGTTCACATCAACATGCTCTTCTTGAGCAACCAATGAGGCTAAAGGAACATTATTAGGATCAACATTAGATCTACCATTAACAAGCATAGACATAATAGCATCAATCTTATCACTCAAGGAGGAGGTTTCTTCAACAGAATTTACCTTCTTACCTTGTGGAGTCCTTTCAGTGTGCCATTCAGAGTAATTGATCATCATATCATCAAGAAGCTTTGTTGCCGTCCCCAAAGTGATGGACATAAAAGTACCTCCAGCAGCTGAATCCAATAGGTTCCGCGAAGAAAAATTCAATCCTACATAGAAGGTTTGGATGATCATCCAAATAGTTAGTACATGGGTAGGGCAATTCTTTACCAAAGATTTCATTCTTTCCCATGCTTGAGCAACATGTTCATTATCCAATTGCTTAAAATTCATTATGCTACTTCTCAAAGATATAATTTTAGCAGGAGGATAATATCTACCAATGAAAGCATCTTTACATTTAGTCCATGAATCAATACTATTCTTAGGCAAAGATAACAACCAATCTTTAGCTCTTCCTCTTAAGGAGAAAGGAAACAATTTCAGTTTTATAATGTCTCCATCTACATCCTTGTACTTTTGCATTTCACAAAGTTCAACAAAATTATTAAGATGGGAAGCAGCATCATCAGAACTAACACCAGAAAATTGCTCTCTCATAACAAGATTTAGTAAAGCAGGTTTAATTTCATAAAATTCTGTTGCAGTAGCAGGTGGAGCAATAGGTGTGCATAGGAAATCATTATTATTTGTGCTAGTGAAGTCACACAACTTAGTATTCTCAGGAGTACTCATTTTAGCAGTAATAAAAATAAGTAAAGCAAACTAAATAAAGTAAATGCAAGTAACTAATTTTTTTGTGTTTTTGATATAAAGAACGCAAACAAGACAGTAAATAAAGTAAATGCAAGTAACTATTTTTTTGTATTTTTGATATAGAGAAAGCAAACAAAGCAGTAAATAAAGTAAAGTAAAGCAAGACAAAAACAAAGTAAAGAGATTGGATGTGGGAGACTCCCCTTGTAGCGTGTCTTGATCTCCCCGGCAACGGTGCCAGAAAAATTGCTTGATGGCGCGTGAGACACACGTCCGTTGGGAACCCCAAGAGGAAGGTGTGATGCGTACAGCAGCAAGTTTTCCCTCGCAAGAAACCAAGGTTATCGAACCAGTAGGAGATGAAGGCCACGTGAAGGTTGTTGGCGGAGGAGTGTAGTGCGGCGCAACACCAGGAATTCCGGCGCCAACGTGGAACCTGCACAACACAATCAAACTACTTTGCCCCAACTTAACAGTGAGGTTGACAATCTCACCGGCTTGCTGTAAACAAAGGATTAAACGTATGGTGTGGAGAATGATGTTTGTTTGCGAAGAACAGCAGAGAACAGAGTTTGCGATAGATTGTATTTCAGATGTAAAAGAATGGACCGGGGTCCACAGTTCACTAGTGGTGTCTCTCCAATAAGAAATAGCATGTTGGGTGAACAAATTACAGATGGGCAATTGACAAATAGAGAGAGCATAACAATGCACATACATATCATGATGACTACTATGAGATTTAATTAGGGCATTACGACAAAGTACATAGACCTCTATCCAGCATGCATCTATGCCTAAAAAGTCCACCTTCGGGTTAGCATCCGCACCCCTTCCAGTATTAAGTTGCAAACAAAAGACAATTGCATTAAGTATGGTGTGTAATGTAATCAACACAAATATCCTTAGACCAAGCATTGATGTTTTATCCCTAGTGGCAACATCACATCCACAACCTTAGAACTTTTTGTCACTGTCCCAGATTCAATGGAGGCATGAACCCACTATCGAGCATAAATACTCCCTCTTGGAGTCACAAGTATCAACTTGGCCAGAGCCTCTACTAGCAATGGAGAGCATGCAAGAACATAAACAACACATATATGATAGATTGATAATCAACTTGACATAGTATTCCATATTCATCGGATCCCAACAAACACAACATGTAGCATTACAAATAGATGATCTTGATCATGATAGGCAGCTCACAAGATCTAACATGATAGCACAAGAGGAGAAGACAACCATCTAGCTACTACTATGGACCCATAGTCCAAGGATGAACTACTCACACATCAGTCCGGAGGCGATCATGGTGATGTAGAGTCCTCCGGGAGATGATTCCCCTCTCCGGCAGGGTGCCGGAGGCGATCTCCTGAATCCCCCGAGATGGGATTGGCGGCGGCAGCGTCTCTGGAACTTTTTCCGTATCGTGGCTGTCGGTAATAGGGTTTTCGCGACGGAGAGTTTAAGTAGGCGGAAGGGCAGAGTCGGGGGCGCACGGGGGCCCCACACCATAGGGCGGCGCGAACCCCCCCTTGGCCGCGCCGCCTTGTGGTGTCGCCACCTCGTGGCCCCACTTCGTATCTCCTTCGGTCTTCTGGAAGCTCCGTGGAAAAATAAGACCCTGGGCGTTAGTTTCGTCCAATTCCGAGAATATTTCCTGTGTTGGATTTCTGAAACCAAAAACAGCACAAAACAGGAACTGGCGCTTCGGCATCTCGTTAATAGGTTAGTGCCGGAAAATGCATATAAATGATGTAAAGTATGTATAAAACATGTGAGTATTATCATAAAACTAGCATGGAACATAAGAAATTATAGATACGTTTGAGACGTATCAAAAGCTTTCCATGATTTTCTTCCAATTTCCCATAATTGCTGATGACCCACAAGTATAGGGGGTGTATCGTAGTATCTTCGATAAGTAAGAATGTCGATCCCAACGAGGAGCAGAAGGTGTTGACAAGCAGTTTCGATGAAGGTTTCACTGTAAATGCTCACGGACAAGTATTCGGGGGTTTTGATGTAACGGATGAAATAAATACGAGTAAGTAAAATGCGAGAGAAATAATTGCAGCGAGTGGCCCAATCCTTTTTAGCACAAAGGACAAGCCGGTTTGTTTACTTATAATGACCAAACGTTCTCGAGGACACACGGGATTTTAGTCTAATGCTTTCGCTACCTACGGCTAAATAATCTTCATTGTTATGATAAGTGTTGTGTGGGTGAACCTATGCTAATGTACTCGCCCTTCCTAGGACTAAATACATACTTGTGATTATACCCCTTGCAAGCATCCGCAACTACAAGAAAGTAATTAAGAATAAATCTAACCACAGCCTTAAACTCGAGATCCTGCGATCCCTCCCGCATCGATATACCAACGGGGTTCGTGTTTCGTCACTCCGGCAACCCCGCAATTAGCAAACGAATACAAGATGCATTCCCCTAGGCCCATAAATGGTGAAGTGTCATGTAGTCGACGTTCACATGTGTTATCACCAGATTTTGACTAAGTCAGAGGTGGGCCGCGATCGAAGATGGGTGTGAAGAAATATATGGAAGAAGTATGTGGATCGGCCTTTTATACCAAGTTGGGCTTAATTGCCCGTGTATCTGTAATATATTAGATCGTATTTCAGTTAGGAGATAGAATCTTAGTCGTGCACGGTTTAGTGCACGCCCGCATTAGAAAGTCCCCCGGACTATAAATATGTACCTAGGGTTTATGAAATAAACAACAACTCACGTTCAACCCCAAAAACAAACCAATCTCGGCGCATCGCCAACTCCTTCGTCTCGAGGGTTTCTATCGGGTAAGCGACATGCTGCCTAGATCGCATCTTGCGATCTAGGCAGCACAAGCCCCACGTTGTTCATGCGTTGCTCGTACTCGAAGCGCTTTTGATGGCGAGCAACGTAGTTATCATTAGATGTGTTAGGGTTAGCATTGTTCTTCGTTTAAGCATGCTTACGTAGTGCAACCCTTGCATATCTAGCCGTCCTCACGCCTATCTCAGGCGTGGGGGCGGCACCTCGCTTGATCATTATTTAGTAGATCTGATCCGTTACGATTGCTCCTTGTTCTACAAGGATTAGTTTAATATCTGCAATAGTTTGGCCTTACAAAGGGGGAGGATCCTGTGGCACGTAGGGTGGCGTTCGCAAGTCCTAAACGGGATGTTCCTAGGATCAACTTCATGTTGGTTTTTTGGCCTTGTTTAGGATCGGCTTACGAGCACCGTGCGTGGCCATCCGGCCCAACTCTGGAGTAGGATGATCCGATTATGTGGTGAAAACCCTAAATCGTCGTAGATCTCATTAGCTCCATCTTGATCAAGCAGGACCACCAAGTATTCGTACACCCCGTACGGATCATGGGTGGATCGGCTCTTTGAGCCGATTCACGAGATAACTCGAGAGCCGATCGAGGCTCGTATTTAACGTTTACATGTATGCCCCGCAGGAAACTAAGCGAGGCAATCTCATCACCTTCCCGACCAGGTATAGGTCAGGTGGCACGCCTTGCACTTCGCAACGCCGCGTGTGACCAGAAGAGCATTGCGGGCCGTCGCTCGGAGGGGTCTCAGCCAGCCGCAGCTCTAGGCTCCCCCGGCTCTACAGAGTGTTGACAAGGCCGCTGCCCGCCGGTGGGTTTTGGCGGTCAACACATTCGGCACGCCCGGTGGGACGATCGTCTACATCAACCACATCGCCATCTACATCCGAGATGGCGGACGGCACGCCAGCTCACATGCGACGAGATCAAAGCCATCCTCGAAGCCGCACTCTTCGGCTCCTCCCACCGAACCCACTCCCATGGCGTCGGGGGAGGGGCTCCACGCCCGAAGGCGCGCTTGAGGAGAGGGATCTCTCCACCCCGTTGGAGGAGCGCACCAAGTCTCGAAGCATGGGGATCTACCCAAGGAGCTCGAAGGGAACATGACGGGATCAAGGCAACCCTTGGAGCCGAACTCATCGGCTCCGCTGAGAAGACCCGGCCGCACGGTATCGGGCTTGGTAGGAACCCACGCCCGGGGCCCGGCGTCGACACGGTAGATCTCAGCCACCCCATAGATCGGCCAAAGTGTTCCTTTGGTGTCAATGTAGCAGGATCTGCAAGCCGCCATGACAAAGGGGAAACAGAAAGCAGCCACTCCCGTGGCAAGGATGAATTGCGGGCCGATCCGCGCGGCCAACCCCGAGGCAAGGACATGCGGTACCTGGCAAGGGAGGGAATAAAAAGCATGCGGTATCAACGCCCACACTCCAAGCACCCTCTCAGCAAATACGAGCAACACCAAGACCGACGTCGGCGCTACGACGCCGACGATGAGAGGAATGTCCGGTCTGATGCCGAGGTCGGAAGGTACCGCCAACATGGTAGAAGCAACAAAAGGTACGGCCGTCGCGCCGAAGGGAGGCCAAGGGGACGGAGTGACATGGATAAGCACTGGGACTGCCCGTTTTTCAAACATTGCTGGGACTCGGGGATGAGCCGATTGCCAACAATCGAGGACTGCCCGTAATGCAAACAAAGAAAGAAGGGTGCCGCTAACGTGTCTGCGTTCAGCCGGCTAGGGCCTTTCCCGCGTCAGGACAAGCGTGCCGAGTCCCCTCAGATGGAAGATCTCGAGGAGCTAGAGGACGATAGTGAAGAATACAAATATCGTCAGTCCAGATGGTACCCTGATGGGCTCAGCCATTCCCAGAAGCAAAGAGTCCAGCGTCCGCAAGGGTTGAAAGAAACGGAAAGATTATATCTGCGCACGCTAAGGAGGGCACGGCCCGATCTCGGCCGCCAAAATTCTGCGAACCTTGGACGAGGAAGGTCAGCCACGAAGAAAAGAGTGGCGCCCGAACAGAGAAAAGCCGATGGTGAAACATCGGCCGGCACAAATATGGTGTTTATCCTCCCTTCGGAGTTCAATGCCCCGGGGTTAGACGAGACCTCCGTGGCACAACTTGACTGCGGCCCACGGCCGGTTATCTTTGAGAAGCCACGAGACAGGAGCTACTGAGCATCCGAAGGCCCCGTACTTACGAGGGTATATTGATGGGAGGCCCGTAAACGGGATGCTCGGTGGACACCGGAGCGGCGAGTTAACATCATGCCGTATTCTATGCTACGTCGGGCTGGGACGCTCGAGTTCGGATCTAATCAAGACCAACGTAACGTTGAGCGACTTCAACGGCCAAGCATCTGAAGCACAAGGAGTTCTGAATGTGGATCTGACCGTAGGAAGGAAAACCATCCCCACGGCGTTCTTTATCGTTGATAGCACGAGCAGTTATGCTGTTTTGCTAGGAAGAGATTGGATCCACGCCAACCGCTGCATTCCCTCCACGATGCACCAATGCATAATACGGTGGGATGGGGATGAGGTAGAGGTCGTCCAAGCCGACGACTCGGCCGAAGTTTCAACGGCTGGCATGAACGCATGGGAAGCAAGCAGGCCAAGAACCCCTTTCGGGCATCAAATTAGACGATCGCGAGCGCATCGATGTGACGAAGGGAAGGGTTAAGCTAGTTTTATCCACTGGCCTGACCATGTAGTGTAAGCCAAGCAATGTGCAAGTCGGCGAGGCTGATCCTTGTGATCGGCCCCAAGGATCTGTGAAGGAGCATTACAAGACCTTCACTGAGCAAACAACGTGGAGGCCGATTCCAGTAATCGGCCGGGAATATCCTCACCCACCATTCTGCCTGGGTTCAACATGTTATCCAACAGAGCCGATACCATCAATTCTCTTGACAGAATCGGCTCGGGGGGGCACCCAGGTATATAAAATATGAGGGTGTGCAACAGAACCATTTCATCTTCTGTTGATGGGTATTGGAACATGGGGGGCCGATATACAAGTCGGCCGGAAAAATAAAAAAAAAAGAGTTCGAAAAATTTCAGGCAGGTATTGGAACATGGGGGGCCGATATACAAGTCGGCCGGAAAAATAAAAAAAAAAGTTCGAAAAATTTCAGGCATAGCCGATGCAGCAGGCATCGACTTAAGAGCAGAGGGGGTAGTTCCCTCCAAGAGTCTGGAGAGCGTCAGAAACACGAAAACGTTCTCACCGGAAGTTGCTTCAGCCTGCCGAAGATGATGAGCTGATCTGATCAGCAAGGCGCAAGGTTTGGACTAAAGAAGCTCGGGGGAGGGCGGCTCGTCCTGGAATTCCCTCATTCTAAAGGAGCCGATTTGTTCTAAATCGGTTGATACGGCGTTGTGAGTTAGAAACCAAGGATGATTGACGTAATCAGCTCGCTGCTATTCTCACCTTGAAGGCCCGGGGGGCAGCTCACTTTGAAGGTCTCTGCTCCGGGGAGCCGATCTCGTTGGGATCGGCCGAACTCTGCACCGCAAGTTACCTGAGGAACGGTGCCTATGTTGCAAATTTATCGTAGCTTGCTGGATCGGCTGTATGGACCCTCAACGGAAGGGAGGTGATCGGCTGGTGGCCCTGCGGGATAACTCTTTTGGACAGGGTTGGGCCCGCCCCGAAATCTCAATGATGATGATCCATCCTTTACCCTCGCCGTGGCTAAGGCTCGGGGGGCAGCTCGCCCTCGAGGTCTAACCAACTCTGTCAAAATGGGCCCGCTCTTCGTGTCGGCTCGTTCAAAAGACGGTGTTTATTGTAGAGGGGAGCTGTCGGAGCTGAACGAGCAGAATTCGGAGAGAATAAAGACCTGACATTATTTCAGGAGTTTTGCCGCTAGGTCCAACATGTCATCTTGAATGAGATCTGTGGATTCGCGCGAATAAGGCTTGGACTTGTGTGGCAAGGAGTTTGGGTCTGGATGGATCTATCTCGAAATCTAGTGTGGGAGGCCGGTGCGGTGCCATCGGCTTGTTGGGCATGGTCTAGTGTGGCAATCGGCAGAATCAGGAGGGGAGACAATCGGCTAAATTATCATAAATGGAATCGGCAAAATCGAGTTGGGGAATTTCTTCATTGATGAGCCAGATTTCTTACAGAGAAGAGCTGATTGCCCTCAAAAGAGAAGACCAGGGGGTACATTGCCCCGTCTGCCACTCGCTAGTCCTATGCTAAGACCCTATCTAGGGGCCGCCGCTGCCCTCGTCGTCGTCGTCGTCACCGTCGTCGCCACCGCCGGTGCTACTCCCCGCCGGCTCGTCGTCGGCTGCTCCGGCGGCCGCCGATAGGACCCTCGTCGTCTTCGTCCTCTTCGTCGGCGTCGTCGTCCACCTGTCGACGTCGCTGAAGTTCCCGGGCCGAAGGTGGCGGCGTTTGGCCGGCGGCTCGTCGGAGGAGCTGTCTTCATCCTCCTCCTCCTCTCCCTCTTCCTTCACCTCCTCGGAGGTGGTGAAGTCCGCCCAAGAGAGACGGTCGTCTTCGCTCTCCTCCACTACTTCTTCGTCAGCAAGGAAGCGGAGGTCGCTCTCCCCGTCGGTTTGGGATTTATCATCCTCGGACCAGACGGAGGAGTCATGGTCCTCTTTGTCCCACTTCGTCGGGGCAAGGATGTCATACGCCGCTTGTGTACCCCACGAGGGCGTCGACTCTCGGATGGGAGAAGACACGTGGGAAGGATCCGACGAAGAAGAAGAGGAAGAGGAAGAGGACATGGTTGCAGGGGAGGGTTTTTTGGAGCACTACTGCGGAAGGGGTAAAGAAGAGAACTGTTCGTTGTGGCTAAATAAAAGGAGGTGGGGGTTTTAATTCCCGAGCAGTTCTCGAGGACATGGTGCCAAAACTGTCAAATCGTGCGAGAGAAGTTGGGAAGGCAAGTCGTCATGATAAGGCGTGCTGCGACAGTTCCGCTCTGCTGTGACACGACCCCTCTGGGGAAAAAACAGAGTGGTTTTGGAATTATCATTACCAAAACCAGGGGGGCATGTGTTATCACCAGATTTTGACTAAGTCAGAGGTGGGCCGCGATCGAAGATGGGTGTGAAGAAATATATGGAAGAAGTATGTGGATCGGCCTTTTATACCAAGTTGGGCTTAATTGCCCGTGTATCTGTAATATATTAGATCGTATTTCAGTTAGGAGATAGAATCTTAGTCGTGCACGGTTTAGTGCACGCCCGCATTAGAAAGTCCCCTGGACTATAAATATGTACCTAGGGTTTATGGAATAAACAACAACTCACGTTCAACCCCAAAAACAAACCAATCTCGGCGCATCGCCAACTCCTTCGTCTCGAGGGTTTCTATCGGGTAAGCGACATGTCGCCTAGATCGCATCTTGCGATCTAGGCAGCACAAGCCCCACGTTGTTCATGCGTTGCTCGTACTCGAAGCGCTTTTGATGGCGAGCAACGTAGTTATCATTAGATGTGTTAGGGTTAGCATTGTTCTTCGTTTAAGCATGCTTACGTAGTGCAACCCTTGCATATCTAGCCGTCCTCACGCCTATCTCAGGCGTGGGGGCGGCACCTCGCTTGATCATTATTTAGTAGATCTGATCCGTTACGATTGCTCCTTGTTCTACAAGGATTAGTTTAATATCTGCAATAGTTTGGCCTTACAAAGGGGGGAGGATCCTGTGGCACGTAGGGTGGCGTTCGCAAGTCCTAAACGGGATGTTCCTAGGATCAACTTCATGTTGGTTTTTTGGCCTTGTTTAGGATCGGCTTACGAGCACCGTGCGTGGCCATCCGGCCCAACTCTGGAGTAGGATGATCCGATTATGTGGTGAAAACCCTAAATCGTCGTAGATCCCATTAGCTCCATCTTGATCAAGCAGGACCACCAAGTATTCGTACACCCCGTACGGATCATGGGTGGATCGGCTCTTTGAGCCGATTCACGGGATAACCCGAGAGCCGATCGAGGCTCGTATTTAACGTTTACATGTATGCCCTGCAGAGAAACTAAGCGAGGCAATCTCATCACCTTCCCGACCGGTATAGGTCAGGTGGCACGCCCTTGCACTTCGCAACGCCGCGTGTGACCAGAAGAGCATTGCGGGCCGTCGCTCGGAGGGGTCTCAGCCAGCCGCAGCTCTAGGCTCCCCCCGGCTCTACAGTGTTGACAAGGCCGCTGCCCGCCGGTGGGTTTTGGCAGTCAACAACATGACACCACTAGAAGAATAACACCACAACTTAAATATCACACCATTGAATATTACTCAACCATAGTTCACTACTAACATTTAGACTTCACCCATGTCCTCAAGAACTAAACGAACTACTCACGAGACATCATACGGAACATGATCAGAGGTGATATGATGATGAATAACAATCTGAACATGAACTTGGTTCAATGGTTTCACTCAATAGCATCAACAACAAGTATGAATAGATACCGGGAGAGTTTCCCCTATCAAACAATCAAGATCAAACCCAAATTGCTACAGCGGTGACGAGGTGCTGCGGAGGAGATGGCGGTGATGATGGTGGAGATGATGATGATGGTGATGGAGATGATGTCCAGCTCGATGACGGTGACGATGGCGTCGATTTCCCCTCCCGGAGGGAATTTCCCCGGCGGATTCCCGCCCGCCGGAGAGCTCTTTCTCTCTCGGTGTTCTCCGCCCCGCGAGGCGGCCGTAACTCTTCGCGAGGTACCCCTTCTGGCTTAGGTTTTCGGGACGAAGGTTTTCGCGAAGAAAAGGAGGCGAAAGGGGTCGTGGGCCCCCAGCACCATAGGCCGGCGCGGCCGGGGCATGGGCCGCGCCGCCCTAGGGTGTGAGCCCACCCCGGCTCCTCCCTGGCCCCTCCTTCCGGCTTCCTTCGTCATCTTGAAAAATAGGATTTTTGGTATAATTTCCTTCCGAGTTGATCTTCCGAAATATTGCGTTCGACGGTGCTTTTTCCGAATAGAATCCCGGCTCCGGTGTTCAATCCTCCAATAATGATGAAACATGCAAAATAGATGAAATAACATAAGTATTGTGCCCCAATATGAAATATATCAATGAATAACAGCAAATTATGATATAAAATAGTGATGCAATTTGGACGTATCAATTGCTAGTTAGCAATTCAAGTTGAGCCCTTAGCTCAACATTCTCCTTCAAGATAGATGCTTCACAAGAAGTGGAGTTAGTACCACAAGCATCATCACAAGACATATTAAGAAGAGATGGTAACATAGCATGCTCTTTTAAATATGAAGCTTGTAGTTGCTCATGTGACTTGGTGAGGATAGAGTGTTCGCTCTCCAAGGCCTTGTGGGCCTTGTCTAGATCATCTAGATCCTTAACAAGTTTATCATGACCAGCACCAACTTTCGAATTTTCCTTTTTAAGCATTTTTACTTGAGCTTTAACATGGTCTCTTTCCTTAGTGAGTTTAGAAAATATTTCATTTTGAGACACTTCAAGGGTTTCAAGTTGCTCTTCAAGATCATTTTTTAGGGATGCTACATCATTGGCATACTCTCGTTCAAGAGCACCCATTTTATCAATGGTGTTCTCATGCATCCAAATAAGTTTTTGGTTCTCAATAGCGGTAGTCAAGATTTCAAAGAAGTGAGAGCTAGCAATTTTATCTTTGCAAAGAACCTTGAATACACTCTTACCCTTACCGCGTAGAGAGACAACCGAATCCTCTTCTTCATATTCATCCTCATCCTTATCACCACGAGACATATTAGGTTCCATGGTAGGAGGTACCGTGGAACCCTTGTCCATAAGGCATATATTAGGACCGTGAGATAAAGATGAGGAGTTACTTGAGGCTCCTTTCAATATCTTGTCTTGACCAATAGAATATTTGGTTTCCTCTATGATACGTCTCCGACGTATCGATAATTTCTTATGTTCCATGCCACATTATTGATGATATCTACATGTTTTGTACACATTATATGTCATATTTATGCGTTTTCCGGAACTAACCTATTGACGAGATGCCGAAGGGCCAGTTCCTATTTTCTGCTGTTTTTTGTTCCAGAAATCCTAGTAAGGAAATATTCTCGGAATCGGACGAAATCAACGCCCAGGTTCCTATTTTGCCCGGAAGCATCCAGAACACCCGAGAGTCGCCAGAGGGGGGCCACACAGGCCCCAGATGATAGGCCGGCGCGGCCCAGGCCCTGGCCGCGCCGCCTTATGGTGTCGTCGCCCCGTTGACCTTCCGACTCCGCCTCTTCGCCTATAAAAAGGTCCCAGACCTAAAACATCGAGACGAAAAAGCCACGGTACGAGAAACCTTCCGCAGCCGCCGCCATCGCGAAGCCAAGATCCGGGGGACAGGAGTCTCTGTTCCCGGCACGCCGCCGGGATGGGGAAGTGCCCCCGGAAGGCTTCTCCATCGACACCACTGCCATCTTCATCAACGCTGCTCGTCTCCCATGAGGAGGGAGTAGTTCTCCATCGAGGCTCGGGGCTGTACCGGTAGCTATGTGGTTAATCTCTCTCCTATGTACTTCAATACAATGATCTCATGAGCTGCTTTACATGATTGAGATTCATATGAGTTTTGTATCACAATTCATCTATGTGCTACTCTAGTGATGTTATTAAAGTATTCTATTTCTCCTGCATGGTGTAAAGTGGACAGGGTGTGCATCATGTAGTTCTTGGCGTAGTTTATGATCGTGATCTCTTATGGATTGTGAAGTTAACTATTACTATGATGGTATTGATGTGATCTATTTGGTTATGTTGATCTTTCATGCACTCTAAGGTTATTTAAATATGAACACTGAATATTGTGGAGCTTGTTAACTCCGGCATTGAGGGTTCGTGTAATCCTAAGCAATTAGTGGTGTTCATCATCCAACAAGAGAGTGTAGAGTATGCATTTATCTATTCTGTTATGTGATCAAAGTTGAGAGTGTCCACTAGTGAAAGTCTAATCCCTAGGCCTTGTTCCTAAATATCGCTATCGCCGCTTGTTTACTCGTTTCTATGCGTTACTACCGCTGCGTTACTATCGCTTGTTTATCGTCCCGGGCAAAGCACTTTTCCGGTGCCGTTGCCATTGCTCATACTTATTTATACCACCCGTATTTCACTATCTCTTCGCCGAACTAGTGCACCTATTAGGTGTGTTGGGGACACAAGAGACTTCTTGCTTTGTGGTTGCGGGGTTGCATGAGAGGGATATCTTTGACCTCTTCCTCCCCGAGTTCGATAAACCTTGGGTGATCCACTTAAGGGAAACTTGCTGCCGTTCTACAAACCTCTGCTCTTGGAGGCCCAACACTGTCTACAAGAATAGAAGCTCCCGTAGACATCAAGCTATTTTCACGGCGCCGTTGCGGGGAGGAAAGGTAAAAGGTACTCACACTCCGGATCTCGGCTACTAAGCTATTTTCACCGTTGTAAGTACTCGAAGTTATTTCCTTTAGATCCTGCAATAGCATCTTTTTGTTTCTTGTTTACTAGTTAGGCATAATGGACAAAAATGAGCTTCTTATTCTATTTCCTGATTTAAGACATGGATGGTTTGATGCGAAAATTAAAAAACCTATGGAATCTTATTTGCATGCTGGTAGTAATATTAGTATGAACGCTTTGAACACCATTGTTGATAATAATATAGAAAGTTCTAAGCTTGGGGAAGCTGGTTTTCATGATCTTTTTAGTCCCCCAAGCATTGAGGAGAAAATTTACTTTGATGATACTTTGCCTCCTATTTATGATGATTATAATGATAGTGGTCTTTTGGTGCCACCTACTATGGAGAGTAAATTTTGTTGTGATTATACTATGCCTCCTACACTTGACGAGAATAATAATGATAGCTACTTTGCTAAATTTGCTCCCACTATTACTAATAAAATTGATTATGCTTATGTGGAGAGTAATAATTTTATGCATGAGACTCATGATAAGAATGCTTTATGTGATAGTTATATTGTTGAGTTTGCTCATGATGCTACTGAAAGTTATTATGAGAGAGGAAAATATGGTTGTAGAAATTTTCATGTTACTAAAACACCTCTCTATGTGCTGAAATTTTTGAAGCTACACTTGTTTTATCTTCTTATACTTGTTACTTTGCTCCTCATGAACTTGTTTATTTACAAGATTCCTTTTCATAGGAAGCATGTTAGGCTTAAATGTGTTTTGAATTTGCCTCTTGATGCTCTCTTTTGCTTCAAATACTATCTCTTGCGAGTGCATCATTAAAACTGCTGAGCCCATCTTAATGGCTATAAAGAAAGAACTTCTTGGGAGATAACCCATGTGTTTATTTTGCTACAGTACCTCTATTTTATATTTGAGTCTTGGAAGTTGTTTACTACTGTAGCAACCTCTCCTTATCTTAGTTTTGTGTTTTGTTGTGCCAAGTAAAGTCTTTGATAGTAAAGTGAATACTAGATTTGGATTGCTGCACAGTAACAGATTTATTTGCTGTCACGGATTCCGATCTGCCTCTCTGTAGTTAGCTCAGAAAATTATGCCAATTTACGTGCCTGATCCTCAGATATGTACGCAACTTTCATTCAATTTGGGCATTTTCATTTGAGCAAGTCTGGTACCTCAATAAAATCCATCTTTACGGACTGTTCTGTTTTGACAGATTCTGCCTTTTATTTCGCATTGCCTCTTTTGCTATGTTGGATGAATTTCTTTGATCCATTAATGTCCAAGTAGCTTTATGCAATGTCCAGAAGTGTTAAGAATGATTGTGTCACCTCTGAACATGTTAATTTTTATTGTCCACTAACCCTCTAATGAGTTGTTTCGAGTTTGGTGTGGAGGAAGTTTTCAAGGATCAAGAGAGGAGTATGATGCAATATGATCAAGGAGAGTGAAAGCTCTAAGCTTGAGGATGCCCCGGTGGTTCACCCCTGCATATTTTAAGAAGACTCAAGCGTCTAAGCTTGGGGATGCCCAAGGCATCCCCTTCTTCATCGACAACATTATCGGGTTCCTCCCCTGAAACTATATTTTTATTCCGTCACATCTTATGTGCTTTGCTTGGAGCGTCGGTTTGTTTTTGTTTTTGTTTTGTTTGAATAAAATGGATTCTAGCATTCACTGTGTGGGAGAGATACACGCTCCGCTGTTGCATATGGACAAGTATGTCCTTAGGCTTTACTCATAGTATTCATGGCGAAGTTTCTTCTTCGTTAAATTGTTATATGGTTGGAATTGGAAAATGCTACATGTAGTAATTCTAAAATGTCTTGAATAATTTGATACTTGGCAATTGTTGTGCTCATGTTTAAGCTCTTGCACCATATACTTTGCACCCATTAATGAAGAAACACTTAGAGCTTGCTAATTTGGTTTGCATATTTGGTCTCTCTAAGGTCTAGATAATTTCTAGTAAAGAGTTTGAACAACAAGGAAGACGGTGTAGAGTCTTATAATGTTTACAATATGTCTTTTATGTGAGTTTTGCTGCACCGGTTCATCCTTGTGTTTGTTTCAAATAACCTTGCTAGCCTAAGCCTTGTATCGAGAGGGAATACTTCTCATGCATCCAAAATCCTTGAGCCAACCACTATGCCATTTGTGTCCACCATACCTACCTACTACATGGTATTTCTCCGCCATTCCAAAGTAAATTGCTTGAGTGCTACCTTTAAAATTTCCATCATTCGCCTTTCCAATATATAGCTCATGGGACAAATAGCTTAAAAACTATTGTGGTATTGAATATGTACTTATGCACTTTATCTCTTATTAAGTTGCTTGTTGTGCGATAACCATGCTTCTGGGGACGCCATCAACTACTCTTTGTTGAATATCATGTGAGTTGCTATGCATGTCCGTCTTGTCCGAAGTAAGAGAGATCTACCACCTTAATGGTTGGAGCATGCATATTGTTAGAGAAGAACATTGGGCCGCTAACTAAAGCCATGAATCATGGTGGAAGTTTCAGTTTTGGACATATATCCTCAATCTCATATGAGAACACTAATTGTTGCTACATGCTTATGCATTAAAGAGGAGTCCATTATCTGTTGTCCATGTTGTCCCGGTATGGATGTCTAAGTTGAGAATAATCAAAAGCGAGAAATCCAAAATGCGAGCTTTCTCCTTAGACCTTTGTACAGGCGGCATGGAAGTACCCCTTTGTGACACTTGGTTAAAACATGTGTATTGCGATGATCCGGTAGTCCAAGCTAATTAGGACAAGGTGCGGGCACTATTAGTATACTATGCATGAGGCTTGCAACTTGTAAGATATAATTTACATGATACATATGCTTTATTACTACCGTTGACAAAATTGTTTCTTGTTTTCAAAATAAAAGCTCTAGCACAAATATAGCAATCGATGCTTTCCTCTTTGAAGGACCTTTCTTTTACTTTTATGTTGAGTCAGTTCACCTATTTCTCTCCACCTCAAGAAGCAAACACTTGTGTGAACTGTGCATTGATTCCTACATACTTGCTTATTGCACTTGTTATATTGCTTTGCATTGACAACTATCATTGAGATATACATGTTACAAGTTGAAAGCAACCGCTGAAACTTAATCTTCCTTTGTGTTGCTTCAATACCTTTACTTTGATATATTGCTTTATGAGTTAACTCTTATGCAAGACTTATTGATGCTTGTCTTTAAGTACTATTCATGAAAAGTCTTTGCTTTATGATTCATTTGTTTACTCATATCATTACCATTGTTTTGATCGCTGCATTCATTACATATGTTTACAATATGATCAAGTTTATGATGGCATGTCACTCCAGTAAATTATCTTTGTTTATCGTTTACCTGCTCGGGACGAGCAGAAACTAAGCTTGGGGATGCTGATACGTCTCCGACGTATCGATAATTTCTTATGTTCCATGCCACATTATTGATGATATCTACATGTTTTGTACACATTATATGTCATATTTATGCGTTTTCCGGAACTAACCTATTGACGAGATGCCGAAGGGCCAGTTCCTGTTTTCTACTGTTTTTGGTTCCAGAAATCCTAGTAAGGAAATATTCTCGGAATCGGACGAAATCAACGCCCAGGTTCCTATTTTTCCGGAAGCATCCAGAACACCCGAGAGTCGCCAGAGGGGGGCCACACAGGCCCCAGATGATAGGCCGGCGTGGCCCAGGCCCTGGCCGTGCCGCCTTATGGTGTCGTCGCCCCGTTGACCTTCCGACTCCGCCTCTTCGCCTATAAAAAGGTCCCAGAACTAAAACATCGAGACGAAAAAGCCACGGTACGAGAAACCTTCCAGAGCCGCCGCCATCGCGAAGCCAAGATCTGGGGGACAGGAGTCTCTATTCCGGCACGCCGTCGGGACGGGGAAGTGCCCCCGGAAGGCTTCTCCATCGACACCACCGCCATCTTCATCAACGCTGTTGTCTCCCATGAGGAGGGAGTAGTTCTCCATCGAGGCTCGGGGCTGTACCGGTAGCTATGTGGTTAATCTCTCTCCTATGTACTTCAATACAATGATCTCATGAGCTGCTTTACATGATTGAGATTCATATGAGTTTTGTATCACAATTCATCTATGTGCTACTCTAGTGATGTTATTAAAGTATTCTATTCCTCCTGCATGGTGTAAAGTGGACGGTGGTGTGCATCATGTAGTTCTTGGCGTAGTTTATGATCGTGATCTCTTATGGATTGTGAAGTTAACTATTACTATGATGGTATTGATGTGATCTATTTGGTTATGTTGATCTTTCATGCACTCTAAGGTTATTTAAATATGAACATTGAATATTGTGGAGCTTGTTAACTCCGGCATTGAGGGTTCGTGTAATCCTACGCAATTAGTGGTGTTCATCATCCAACAAGAGAGTGTAGAGTATGCATTTATCTATTCTGTTATGTGATCAAAGTTGAGAGTGTCCACTAGTGAAAGTCTAATCCCTAGGCCTTGTTCCTAAATATCGCTATCGCTGCTTGTTTACTTGTTTTACTGCGTTACTACTGTTGCGTTACTACGCTTGTTTACTTGTCCCGGGCAAAGCACTTTTCCGGTGCCGTTGCCACTGCTCATACTTATTTATACCACATGTATTTCACTATCTCTTCGCCGAACTAGTGCACCTATTAGGTGTGTTGGGGACACAAGAGACTTCTTGCTTTGTGGTTGCAGGGTTGCATGAGAGGGATATCTTTGACCTCTTCCTCCCTGAGTTCGATAAACCTTGGGTGATCCACTTAAGGGAAACTTGCTGCTGTTCTACAAACCTCTGCTCTTGGAGGCCCAACACTGTCTACAAGAATAGAAGCTCCCGTAGACATCACTCTACATTGTTAGTCACATAGCAACTAGAGGAAATAGAAGCATTTTTATCATGGCCACAAGACAAAGCAAGCATATCATCATTAGATTTATTCAAGCAACTTACACATGATATGCAAGGACTATCAACACAAGCATGTAAATCATTTCTAGTGCTAGATGTGTTTAAGTCCAAAGATGAACCATTGCAATGAGATATAGATGAAGGATCATCAATAGTAAGCTCAATACCAACATTGCAATTTCCATCACCACTCACCATATCATTACCTTGTGTCTTGCCACACATTGGTGGAGTGGATGAAGATGAGAACTCATCACGGCCGGAAGTGGAACCAATACAATCATCCTCAATAATATTGGACACATCATATTTATCTTGAAGCTTTGTCCATAATTCATGAGTGCTCCCAAAATGCATGATTGATGAAGTAACTACATTGCTCACAACAATGGAAAACACATGAGAAGCAAGAGCATCGAGGAAAGAGTTTTTCTTCTCCTCAAGAGATAAATTTTGATGATCCTTAGGAGAAGAAAAACCATTGTCAAGAAATCGCTCCATGCCCGGGGAAATACCCCGCAAAATATTAAGAACATAAATTTTCCATAGATCATAATTTGTGCCATCAAATATAAACAAGTTATTGTGCACTAATCCCCTAACCGACATCTTTACTCTCAAGGCGGTGAAGCCTAAGAATGAGAGACCTTGCTCTGATACCAATTGAAAGGACACGAATGTCGCCTAGAGGGGGTGAATAGGCGATTTAAAACTTTTACGAGATGGGCTTAACAAATGCGGAATAAAACTAGCGTTTACTTTGTCAAGCCAAAAGCCTATATACTATGGTTCACCTATGTGCACCAACAACTTATACTAAGCAATACAAGCAACTATGTGATAGCAAGATATATAACTTCAAGCACGATGGCTATCACAAAGTAAAGTGCATAAGTAAAGAGCTCAGGTATAGAGATAACCGAGGCACGCGGGAGATGAGGATTTAACCCGAAGTTCACACTCTTGCGAGTGCTAATCTCCGTTGGAGAGGTGCGGTGGCTTAGTGCTCCCGAACGCCACAAGAGGCTCACCTTGAGGTGTGGTTGCTCGATGCACACCAACGCCACAAAGGCCTCACCCCAAGATGCGGTACTCACACCACACACCGAACGCCACGAAGGCGCCTCACCTTATTCTCCGGTGACCCTCGCCACAAAGGCCAAGGTCACGGTTCCACTAAGGGATTTCCTTCGAGGCGGAAACCGGGCCTTACACAAAGCTTGGGGCACGCATCCACAACTTAATTGGAGGCTCCCAAGAGATCTCCACAAAGGCCTAGAATCCGTCTAGGGTTCCAAGAACCCAAGAGTAACAACCTTCTTGCTTTCACTTCCACGAATCACCGTGGAGAACTCAAACCGATGCACCAAATGCAATGGTAAGAACACCACAAAAATGCTCAAGTACTTCTCTCTCAAATTCCAACAAAGCTACAAAAGCTATTGGGGGAATAAGAGAGGAAGAACAAATAATAAGGAGGAACACCAAATTTCTCCAAGATCTAGATCTAGTGGATTCCCCTCACAAAGAGAGGGATTTGATTGGTGAAGATGTAGATCTAGATCTCCTCTATCTTTCTCTCAAATGGATGCAAGAATCATTGGATGGAGAGGAAGATAGCAAGCTCAAGAGGGTCAGGAATGGGCGGCAAAACGAGCTAGGAGAGATGGGGGACTTTGGGGAAGAAGACCCCCTTAAATAGGGGCAGAGAAATCTGCCCGTTGGGGCCAAAATCGTGACAGGCCGGCAGTGCCGGGGTGCTCCCGGCGGCAGTGTCGGCCCCCTGTTTTTACCCAAACACCCGATACGAAAACCTTAAGAGCTTTTGCATCCGGACTCCGATTTCGATGATCTTGGGCTCGTTGAAATCACAACAACGAGCTCAACAACAATATGCATAGAAACATCATAGTCCATCAAGGGGGGATATAAACAAATGAATAAAGGTTTTACCTATCTATAAAAGACAAACCGGTAAAACCTCCAATATGGAAAATGCAACAACTTGAGTTAGGAAACTCGGATTTAGGTGAAACGAATTTTTTTGTAAAGAAGATGACAAGAGATACCCCATAAAGAGTGAAAAGCTTAAGAATAGATGGGGTAGGTTTTTCTATGTATTTTAGAGTGAAACCTCTCAATACGAGAAACCGAGAAAAACTCCAATATCGAAAACGCAACAAGAGATTCATGCGGAATCCGTTTTCGATGAACAAGAGCTTGTCATGAGAATATACACAAGCTCTAAAACACCATATGGATAAGATCCAAATAACAACCAAGAAAGATGATGCAAGGATGCAAAGGTTTGAGCTCTCCGAATGATACGATCGAGTTTCTCACTCGAGAGCCCTCTTGATAGTACGGCAACTAAACTATAAACCGTTCTCCAACTACATCATGAGACCGGTGAGAAAGAAACCCTATCAAGAGAAAACCTTAACCTTGCGCATTCCACTTGAGCTTGATGATGACGGTCTTGACCGCAACAAGATGGAACGTCTTTCTTGATTGTGCTTGCTTAATGAAGTCATGCGAAATGCTCCCCCATACTCCACTATGGGAGAGCTACTTGTTCGGTGCATCTTCACATATCCATGATCACCATATGGATGGTAAGCTTCAAGCATATGATCTCTTAGGGTGTGTTTGGTAGACTGGGGGAACTCAGAAATTCCCATCTCAACTGAGATTTTGAGGCAAATATGTGTTTGTTAGCCCGGGTCAACTCATCCCAGCTATGCCCATTTCATACAGAAAAGCCTCCTCAGCCAGGCCCGGTTGTGAAGCTCAAATCGAGCTTCACAACCCAGCCTGGGCGAGCTCATCCCGCAAACATCCCCAGGCGCCTGGCTCCCGCACCCCCAAACCCTCACCCGCACCACTTCTTTCTGCTCATTCCTTTCTTCACCCACAAAGTCACTGCCGCCTCCTCCCTCTCAGCCCCAAACTCGCGCTGCCGCCAGGCTCCGAGCACCGCGCCCCCAGCCCCCAGCCCCGCAGACCGCGCCGCCACCAGGGACGAGTTGCGCCGCCACCAGGGACGACTCGTGCCGCCGCAGGGACGAATCACGCCGCCGCCAGGGACGAGTCGCGCCGCCACAAGGCCGTCTCCCGCCGCGGCCAGGCCATCCTCCGTCGCGGCTAGAGCGCCCCCGCTACGCAACGACCACCACGCCGGCAGGCCCCGAAGACCGCACCGCCACCAGGGCGAACTCGCGCCGCCGCCAGGCCATCTCCCGCCGCCGCCAGGCAGACCGTCTCCCGCCGCCAGGCCGCCCTCCCGTCGCGGCCAGAGCACCCTGGCGGGCCCCGACCACCGCACCGCCGCCAGGGCATCCTCCCGTCGCGGCCAAAACGCCGGCAAGGTCTCCACCGGGAGGGTCTCCTCATGAACGGACCCGATTGCTTTTTTTCATTCTTTTTGAAGGTCCCTTATGTAAAAAAACTGGCCCTGTTTGTAAAACTTGCCTTAATTGAATTATTGTGTATTTTGTAAAGTGTGTATTTTATATTTTGATATAGTCTTAACTTTGTTCGAATAATAATTTAGTGCTAAAATCAATTGTGGTGGTATCCTAACCATCTCATCTCATACAAGTGCTACCAAACAACATCTCATCTCTTCTAATACATGTGCTACCAAACAACATCTCATCTCAGTTTAGCTTGGTTGGGTTGAGAGGAGATAGTTATTCTCGGTTGGCCCGGGCTACCAAACACACCCTTAGAGTTGGCTCATCTTGAACTTGCACTTCATTTCTTCATTCTTCATAATGTTGATGTCTTGAAGTAACTTGAAGGCTCACTTCATCTTCATCTTCAAGACATACTTGACACTTGATATCCTTCATCAATTTCTTCTTATTGCAATCTTGAAGCCAACATATGGTTCAAGCATTGTCTATGGACAACTCCTACAAATATAACTCAATGCAAACATTAGTCCATAGGGATTGTCATTAATTACCAAAACCACACATAGGGGCTCCATGCACTTTCAATTATCCATAGCTAGCCGACCAGTACACAAGAATTCCATTTTATTCGAGAGATACTACCAAAAAAGAAATACACTGTATAGTGCCAACAGTGAAGTACGAGTACGTCAAAGGACGAGTACGAATACAAGTACATAAGTGTATACAGTCGCACACATGAGTGAGTACAGTCGCGCACACGAGCAAATACAGATACAGTCGCACCAACGAGAAAGTACGGCTACAGAAAGTCGCGCCAACAAGCAAGTACAGGTACAAAAGTACACTCCCGCACAAGAGCAAGTACACGTACAGTCGCGCACACGAGCAAATACAGTCACACACACGAGCAAGCACATGTACAGAAGTACAATCACGCACACGAGCAAGTACTAGTATAGAAGTACAGTCGCGCACACGAGCAAGTACAAATACAGAAAGCACATGTACAGTAACGCACACGAGCAAGTACGGTTACTGGCTAGAGAGAAAAACAACGTCAAATACACAAAAAAAGTTGAACCATGAGTACAGTTAGGTACACACCGCGAGTGCAACCATACTAGTATTGGAAGTACGGAAAAAAATATCCCGAAACCTGCCAACATGGGATCTAGTTTTGAAGATCTCGACGCCAGGATTTCAAAAGTGAAAACGGATCGTAACTTGAACTACGGTTCTCCACATATTTCATTTAAAAATAATAATATAGAAAAATAAAGGGAAAAGCTAATACAAACAAGCCATCTCTGCCTTCTCTCTCCTCCCTCAACTACATCCGTCTTTCCCTTGCAACACGTGGTGAGCAGGGAGACCACTTACTAAGAATTTTCTTTCACCACAGTGTGTCACTTGTTACGTGCGGAGCGAGTTGTGTTCTCTTCGTGAAGGTCGGCCTTTTTCTAACGATTTTGTAGCCGGGTTTAAGAAGTCAGTTACAAAATCTGTAGAAAAAGGCCAACCTTCGCGAACGTACGAAACTCTCTCCGCATGCGACACGTGGCGTGTTGTGGTGCTAGAATTTTTGTGGGAAGTTGTCTTTCTGCTCGCCAAGTGTCTTAAAGAGAAGCAAGGTGGGGATGAGAGAGAAGAAAGAAGGACAAGGGTGATACGTCTAAACGTATCTATAATTTTTTATGCTCCATGTTTGTTTTACACCAATTCATATATGTTTTGTTTACACTTCGTTGCACTTTTACATGATTTCCGGCACTAACCTATTAACAAGATGTCATAGTATCAGTTCCCCTATTTTCTGCTGTTTTTGTATTTTAGAAAAGTTGTACAGGAAATATTCTCGGAATTGGACTAAATAAAAGCCAAAGTCAATATTTTACCGAAACGAAGACGAAGTCCAGAGGGGGGGTCGAAGAGGCGCAGCAGGGCGACCAGACCACCCCTAGGCGCGGCCTGGACCTGGCCCGCGCCTAGGGTAGGTATGGGTCCACCAGGCACCCAACCGACCTAATTCTCCTCATATTTATACATCTTCTCGGGAAAACCCTGGATACCCGAGCCTCCATCCACGAAAAGTTCCGTCACGGCCGCCATCACTGAACCCATCTCGGGGGGTTCTGAAGCTCTTCCCGACACCCTGACGGAGGGGGAAATCATCACCGGAGGCATCTACATCATCATGCCCGCCTCCGAAGTGATGCGTGAGTCGTTCATCCTGGACTATGGGTCCATAGCAGTAGCTAGATGGTTATCTTCCCCACTTTGTGCTTCATGTATCGATCTTGTGAGCTGCCCTACATGATCAAGATCATCTTTATGTAATCATATATGTTTGGTTTGCTGTGATCCGATGAATATGCTATGTTGAGATTGATTATATATTCATGTCATATGTTATTTGTGATCTTGCATGCTCTCCGTTGCTAGTAGAAACTCTGGCCAGGTGGATACTTGTGACTCCAAGAGGGGGTATTTATGCTCGATAGTAGGTTCATGCCTTTAGTTTTTTGGGAGAGTACTTTATAACTTCTAAGATTGTAGATGTGCTATTACTACTAGGGATAAAACAACAATGTTTTATCCAAGGGTGATTCTATTGTTTACTTTACACACATTGCTTAATGCGATAGTCTGTTGCTTCCAACTTTATACTGGAAGGGGTGCGGACGCTAACCTGAAGGTGGATTATTAGTCATAGACGCAGTTGGATTACGGTCTATGTATTATGTTGTAATGCCCAATATCAAATCTCATAGTAATCATCTTGTCATGTATGGTCGATATTCTATTATTTGCACAGCTGTAATTTGTTCACCCAACATGCTATTTTTTATGGAGAGACACCTCTAGTGAACTGTGGACCCAGGTCCTATTTCCTTCTTGATAAATTCAACTCCAATCCTGTCCTGTTTACTTTCTGCAATCATCTCCTTCTATTCGATACGTCTAGTTCTTTGTGTTCAGCAAACCAGTGAGATTGACAACCTCACTGTAAGTTGGGGCAAGGTACACTAGTCAGCCAAGAACACCTTCAGAAGTCACGCCTTTCTCCTACTGGTCGATTAAACCTTGGTTTTGTACTGAGGAAAACCTTGCTGTTGTGCTCATCACACCTTCCTCTTGGGGCTCTCCAACAGCGTGTCTGCATACGACGAGCACACATCATCAAAGGGGCGTGTCTGCTCTGCCAGTTTTTCCTTTACTTTTTTAGATTCATTTTCCAAAATGAAATATTTTGAGAACCGTAAGTCCAAATTATGAACCGTTTTCACTTTTGGAATCCTCGCGTCCAGATTTTCAAATTATATCATATGTTAATAAGTTGAGGAACCTTTTTTGTACTCCCAATACTATTATGGTTGTACTCGAAGTGTGTACACAACTGTACTCGTGCTTACCCTGATAAGTACTTCTTTTTTAATGTGTTTGGTGCAGCTTTTCGCTGGAAAAAGTTCAAAATAAACCCTGAATTTGTAGGCAAAAGCTAAATCGAACCCCAGACTCCTAATCCCTGAAATTGGCACTCTGAACTTAGCAATCCTGGTCTATTTCGAACCCTGGATTTATTTGAGGTGGGATTTTGCTAATGTGGCGGGTCAACCCAATAAAGAAATAAAATAAAATTGAACAAAATAATTCGCTAGTCCCACTTGTATATATGGTCCACTTGCCATATTCAACTTTATCCTCTTCTCATACTTCGATGAACAGTGCCGCTGCACCCGGTGAGCCAAATCGAGATTAAACAGGGGATGGTGGAGGAGATCCAGACGCAACTCCCAGCTCGCTCGACGTGGGCAGTGGCACACGAACACATGAGAAGATCCAGGCGTTACTCTCAGCACGCGTTCGCTAGGGATGGTGGCAGATAGTGATAGGAAGAGCTACATGTCACGGAGGAAGGTGACGTAGGGGCCGGAAGTAGGTGGCGCGGACAAGGACTAGCGCGCACGGGGAACATCTCCAGTGCGCGGCCTGTTCTTGGCTTCATCTGGCCAGTGTAGGTGCATCCGCTCCAGACAGCGGCCTCTGGTTGCTCCCGACGGTGGCCTCTAGTAGCTCCCGACGACGGCCTTGACCGGGGCAGCTCCAGGCGGAGGTCCTCAACTCCGGTCCGATCTGCTCGTCTCTAGGGACAGTCGAGCAAAGGAGGAGTGAATCTTGACATGGAGCTCATGGGAGTGGAGGTTGAGGAAGATGGTTCTTACAAGTGGGCTCCACAAGTCAGTGAGAGTGGACTGTAATCCTGGCCGGGATTGTAAATTCCCGGTGCGCCAAACAGACCCAGGGTTCGAAATAGACCTGGATTGCTAAGTTCAGAGTGACAATTTCAGGGATTATGAGTTGGGATTGGATTTAGCTTTTACCTACAAGTTCAGGGTTTGTTTTGGACTTTTTACCTTTTCCCTTTTCGCTTAACTCGGTAACTCTTCTCGCTCATGTGCGCATCTATACTTGTACTCGCTCGCGTGTGCATCTGTACTTGTACCTATACTTGCTCATATGTGTAGTTGTACTTCTTTACATGTACTTGCACGTGTGTGCAGATGTATTTCTGTATTTGTACTTGCTCGTGTGTGCAAATGTACTTCAATACATGTACTCGCTCGTGCGTGCAACTGTACTTGTACTCGCTCGTTGTGTAGTTATACTTTTGTACTTATACTCTTGCGGTGTTACCTGAGTTGTACTTGAGTATTCGCCTAGTTGTAACTCGTACTTCTAAAGTGTACTTTGTGCTTCTGTTAGATGAATTAAATATGTGAGGTACATATGGCAATCAAGCGAGATACCAACTAGCTTAGTGATGTACTTGTGCGCATTCCTACCACTGTGCACGAGCGAAGCTAGCTAGCTGAAGTACGTGTGGTTCTCGTGATCTAACTATCTGTAGTGTCATTAAAATGTTGCTATGTATTTTCAATTAATTGAATCTAACTAGGGAGCAAATAACATTAGGCGTCAAGCATCTCCCGTGACTCTAAAAGAATCCTTCAATTCAATTGGGTCGAGAACTCCAGTAATGTTTTTTTTAAACTCCGGTAATGTTTGATATATATACTATATCTGAGGCAATATGAACGAATCTGAGAAAACTTAGTCCTTAGATACTATGATGGGGTTGTTAGATTTTGTGTAAGTTTAAACCAAGGTGCATGTACTATTAGAAAAAAGAAGTAAGTTGTGTACCCTGTTTTATGCCCGTTATTAATGTGATCCTTAAGAGTCATTTAGCACACAACGACATATCAATGATGTTCTATTTTCATGTAAAAAAATGATGTTCTATTTTGGCGAAAAAATCTGACTACGGATCAAATCAGAGTAACTAGGCTTTGTGCATATTCATCTTAATGGACCCCTCACAATCTTGAAAGAACCGTTTAAGTTGGACTAGTTTTGAACTTAGTACATACTTCCTTTAATTTCTATTTTTCTATTCGCAGCTAGTATGAATTAAGATACCAATACTCCGTCCATTCACTAATGTAAGACATTTTTAGCTTTTTACATTCACTCTTTTTGGTCCATATCTAGTCTAGTGTGTTGATTCACTTATTTTGGTCAGTACCTAGTCCACTTTAAAATGTTTGAACGGTCTTAAATTGAATCCATTGATTTTGAACTCACATTCATCAACCATTAGATTTACTTTGTGTTTCATCTTCTAGCTTAGTTGGTTACTGAATCAAACTAAGTTGCTTCATGAATACAATTAACTTATTTACTGAATCTAGCTAAGTTGCCTTCACAACCTATAATTTTTGGTTAATTTGTGTGTTCATCTTCTAGTTAAGTTGGTTTTTTGAATGTAACTAAGCTGGCTTCTAAATTAAGTGGTTGTTTTTTATATCATAGTTAAGTTGTTTTTCACCATGTAATTAAGTTGTTTTTGTAGCTAATACTAGCTGTTTTTCTCAACATAGTTGCGTGGCAGTGTATGTGAGTTGGGCAAGTTAACAAAAGGGAACACATTCTCGTCGAAGACGACATCCCGCGAAATATAGACTCGATTGGATGGAAAATGAAGACATTTGTATCCTTTATGAAGAAAGCTATAGCCCAAAAACACACACTTCTTCGATCGAAACTCGAGTTTATGATTATTATATGGTCGAAGATGAGGCCAACAAGCACAACCAAATACCTTAAAAATGTGTAGTCAGGCGTTTCCTTAAGAAGACGCTCAAGAGGAGTTTTCATGTCGATGGTGTGACTAGGAAACCTGTTGATAAGAAGACAAGCAGTAGCAAACGCATCACTCCAGTAACATAAGGGGACAGACCCATGAGCAAGAAAGGTAAGACCGGTTTCAACAATGTGACGGTGCTTACGCTCGGCAGTGCCATTCTGTTGATGAGTGTGAGGACAAGACACACGGTGTGAAACACCCAAATTATGAAAGAAGGGATGAAGTTTCTCATACTCTTCCCCAATCAGTTTGAACATGAATAATTTTGCGATTTAACAGGCGCTCAACATGTTTTTTAAACTGGAGAAACACAACATAGATATCAGATTTATGCTTAAGTAGGTAGAGCCAAGTGAAACGACTATAAGCATCAACAAAACTCACATAAAAACTATGTCTACTAATAGATGTTTGTGCATGACCCCACACATCAGAATAAGAAATCTCTAATGGGAATTTTGTTACACGAGTCGACAAGGAGAAAGGTAGTTGATGACTCTTCCCTTGCTGACAAGCATCACAAACTGACTCAATTTTATTGGACTCATGGAGGGATGGCAACTCATGACTACGAAGAACATGTTGAACGACTTATAATGTTGGACAACGATGCCACATATCACGACACACCTTGACGCTGCTAAGAGCTTGCTTGATGACAGGAGCTTTAATCTCATAGAGACCACCACTGCAACAACCTCTAAGAATGGGTGCCCGAGTGTCCCGATCCTTAACAAACATGTCATGGGGATGAAGTTCAATGAACACATTATTATCAGAGGAAAGTTTACTCATAGATAACAAGTTACGAGTTGCATTAGGAACATTGAAAGGACGAGATGTCGCCTAGAGGGGGTGAATAGGCGTTTAAAAAAACTCTTACGGATTTGGCTTGTAAGAATACAGAATTAAACTAACGTTTATTTCACAAGCACAAACCCTAAATAAGCTATGCTCAACTAAGTGCAACAACAACAACTAGAGCTAAGCAAGATAGGCACAATATATATGAACAACAAGTGATATCAAGATATAATAGATACTTCAAGCTCGATGGCTATCACAAGGAAAGTAAACTCGGGTATAGAAATAATCGAGGCACGCGGAGACGAAGATGTATTCATGTGTTCCCTTCCTTTGCAAAAAGGTACGTCACGTTTGGAGAGGTGGGGATTCCACGAAGGATTTCCCGATGCCACGAAGGCTCACCTTCTTCTCTGAATCAAACCCACGAAGGATAATGGCCATTTCCTTATGGTTAGCTTTTCCTCCACTCCGGAGATGGCAATCTCCACAACCACTTCACAAGCTCCACAAAGGAGAAGCCCGGGCCTCTTCACAATCTTCCACGAAGAGGTCACCGGGACAGCAACCAAGCCAACTAGAAGGTCACCCTCCAAGAGTAACAAGCTCACGGTCTCTCACTCGAACTAATCTTGGTGGAGAGCTCAACACAATGCAATGATGCAAAGCAAGAACACCAAAGGTGTTCAAATCCTTCAAACTCAAATCTCACCCAAGCAAGAAATGCTAGGATGAGATTAGAGGGAAAGAACAATGGAGAAAATCAACAAATGACTCCAAAATCTAGATCCCAAGAGTTCCCCTCACTTAGAGGGGAAATAGATTGGATGAGGTTGTAGATCTAGATCTCATCTTTCAAATCCCCCAAGAATATGGAAGCATCATAGGAGGGAAGGGAGAGGAAGCAAGCTCAAGAAGGTTCAACAATGGTGATCAAAAATGTTCTTAAGAACCCTAGGAACAATGGGGAAGAAGGCCCCTTTTATAGCACCTCCAAAATATGACCGTTTGGGCCAAAATCGAGTCTGAACCCGGCAGGACCGGAATTTTTGGTAGCCAACCCGGCAGGCCGGGCCAGCTACCGGGCTGCCCGGTGGCAGCACTAGGTATACCGAGCCATATGCGGAAAACGCGATAACTTTTGCATCCGGACTTCGATTTCGATGATCTTGGGCTCGTTGGAATCATGACAACGAGCTCTACAACATTACGCATAGAAACATCATAGTCCAACCATTGAGTAAGAAAAATAATATAAAAGGTTTGGCTTATCTATGAAACATCAAACCGACAAAACTTCCAACCATGAAAACGCAATAGAAGATGCATACGAATTCCGTTTTTGATGAATTTGGGATTGTTGTAAAGCTAGCAACAAGCTCAAGAACCTCACACAGAGAAACACCAAGAAGCAACAAGATTTATGGAATGCAAAGCATGCAAAGGGTTGAGCTCCCTAAGACGATGTGATCAAGTTACCCAACCGAAAGCCCCTCTTGATAGTGTGGCTATCTATCCTATAATCCGGTCTCTCAACAACCACCTTCAGACCGGTAAAAGGAAAACCTAGCAAGGCCATACCTTTGCCTTGCGCATCCCGTTTGATCTTGATGATAACTCTTCAAGCTCCACTCAAGCCGGAGTGCCTCACTTGATCATTGTTGCTTCGTGAAGACTCACAAATACTCCCACATACACCATGATGGGATATCTCCATTGATGCACATCTTCACATGTACATTATCACCAAATGGACGGCAAGTTTCTAACATAATATCCTCTTGAGATGCTCAACTTGAACTTGCGCAACTCAACATTGATGACGATCACCACTTGATGTCATCCTCTCATGGGCTATATGAGATCTCACTTTTGATGCATGCCCATGGAAAGATACCTAACCCACATAGACAACACAAGGGCACATATATGATGGGTTAATTCATGAAGCATAATTGACAAGGCTTACCATACCACATGACTTCACGTGGCACATTTTTCATGCTTCATGTGTTGACCAAACTTGAATCTATATTCTTCACTCTTTGGATTGGTCAACCTTGTATCTTCTCATGCTCTATCATACTATCTTGAGGTGTATAAAGAATTCTTCATTTGCTTGCATGCTCTAAATCTTAGTCAACCATAGCTCAACTTATGAGACTATCATGACACCGACTTAGTGCCATATCTTGAATTCTTCACTCGGAATCAAGCACTCAAGATCTTGATCATTCATTGCTTAGCACATAAGCTAGAGAATGGCTAATATTGAGTTCCACATAAGAACTCCATCTTTATTTCTTCTTGTTGATCATATCGCATATATGTATTCAAATCGATGATCTCGATGCCAATACTCAAGATATATCTTTATCTTCATGGCATCCATACTTGAATCAACACATGGACTACAAGTAGTACCTATGGAATATTACTTCATATAAACTCAATGAAAACATTAGTCCATAGGGATTGTCACTAATTACCAAAACCACACATATGGGGAATATACCCTTACAAACATGAAGGACACGATTAAGGGCAAGCGATCGAGAAGACGGAGTAGGTAAAATAGCATGACCAATATTATGAATGCGCATACCTGATCCGTTAGCTGTGTGAACCTGGTCGGTGTCGTGGTAGGGCTCACGGGTGGTGAGCTTGTCCAACTCATGAGTAATGTGGTGAGTGGCGCGGGAGTCTGCATACCACGGCAGGTCTACAGCCGAAGGGACGCCAGAGGAGCCATGAGATGCAGTCATCGCCATGGAAAATTGCTTCTCGGTGTTACTCCCATCATTGCCAAGGCCAAGGAAATCACGATTAAACCGCTTGTAGCACCGGGACGCAGTGTGGCGAGGAACTCCACAGAGCTGACATACGACACTGCCACGCCCACCAGTGGGCTTAGGGGCCGTGGGTGGGGGTGCCATCTTGGGCGGTGGAGCAGAGGGCGGGGGGCAGCCACGGGCAGTCCATGCAACAACTAGGCCGGCGGGAACAGGAGCGACAACATGAGCTGCTGGATAGTGAGCAACACTTCCTTGAGTGCGATGTTGCGCCAGTTCGTGCTGCTCGGTAGCCTGGAGCTGCGAAAACAGGTCACGAATCTGCATAGGAGTGGTACGAGCATTAACCACTCCAAACAAAGCATCATACTCATAACCTAGGCTGGCGAGGACAGAGGAGATAAACTTTTCATTGCGGAGAGGCATCCCGATACTGGTCAGCGAGTCCGAGAGTGCCTTCATCTGATGGAAGTAGACATTGATAGTCTTGTTGTCCTTCTTCAAGTCAGCCATCTCCTGTCTGAGAGCCGAGGCACGAGCAATGGAAGTAGACACGAAGGCGCCACTCAAGGTGTCCCACGCCTTGCGGGAGGTGGCGGCGAACATGATCATGCCCAGAACACCCTCGGTAATCGAGGAGACGTAACCCTAGAGAATGGCCTGGTCCTGCTGAGTCCAGTGATGGTGCGCTGGATTCGGCTGCCGATGTGATTGACGATGACATGAGGGTCGAGGCAGATGAAGGATCCATCAACATAGCCCATCAACATATGGATGCGATGCAACGGACCAACCTGAGCACGCCAGAACATGTAGTTATCGCTAGTCAGCTTGATGGTGATAGCCGGCGCGATGGTGACAATGCTGGGAAGAGCAGTATGGTGGAACAGTCCGATGTCGTAGGACGACAGCTGATGTTGGTGAGGTGGAAAGCCGGAGAGCGTCGCGCTGAAGGCAACGTGCCAACTTACGGCAGCGATGGCGCACTAGCGTGAGGCAGCGGCGGCGCCTGCGGAAACCCTAGTGCAAGAGGGTACATCCCTGGGGAGATAACCCCGCCATCTGAGGATAGCCATGGAGCCCATGGTACGGAGATTGGCGCATGGAGGCGGCGAGGACGTCGGAGTAGATCGCCGCATCCAAGAAGATGGCCTTCATCATGGTCAAGGGCAACGGGAACACGTTAGTGGCGAAAACAGGGAGCGCGGGCGTGGAGAAGCTTGCAACAGGCGGGAGCGCGCCCGACGGAACTGCACCCGGCGGAAACGCGCCATGGCCGATGTCCAGGGTGGATGCAGGAGGCAGTACGGCGGTAGGTGCGGGCGGGGCGGAGAGTCCCGCGGAGGACGAAGTCGAGGTAGACACCGTGGTGACGATGGAGGACCTGGAATCCATGGCAGCGACGAGCTGCGACAGAGACGAGCGGAAATGGAAGGCGGCGGCGAAACCCTAGGTCAGGTCGTGGCTCCTGATACCATGAAAGAAACACAAAGTATGTCGTCCCGACGTACCTCGTCGGGTAGGGATCTTCTCATTATATAGTAGTACAAATACAGTTACAAGGAGTTCTATACGTATATGAAGTATATACATTGTATCGATTCTAACATTCTAGATGTTCTTCGTTGGCCGTTTCAATTTTTATGTAAAAGCGACAAAACATCTCTAAAATTATGAATAAAGTATTTATTTCGGTGTTTGAGGGACACGGGTGGACACATCATCCTAAACGATCTATCCAACCTTTTTGGTGGTCGCCATTTGATATGTGGAGACGGTCTTAGAGCATCTCAAGCAGAGCCCGTAAAAGGGCCAAAACCGAAAAATAACGCCATTTTACGGGTTCGGGCTGAAAAATGTCATCGATCAGTTACTGCAAATGAGGCAAAACCAAAAAAATATTCGGGCCGAGACCGAAAACCCAAATCGGCCTGTATTTGTAGGGGCTCGAGCGAACCGAACGGTCGATTGATACGTCTCAAACGTATCTATAATTTCTTATGTTCCATGCTACTTTTATGATGATACTCACATGTTTTATACACACTTTATGTCATTATTATGCATTTTCCGGCACTAACCTATTGACGAGATGCCGAAGAGCCAGTTGCTGTTTTCTGCTGTTTTTGGTTTCAGAAATCCTACAAAGGAAATATTCTCGGAATCAGACGAAATCAACGCCCAGGGTCTTATTTTTCCAGGGAGCTTCCAGAAGACCGAAGAGCATACGAAGTGGGGCCACGAGGTGGCCAGACCGTAGGCCGACGCGGCCAGAGAGGGGCCCGCGCCACCCTATGGTGTGGGCCCCTCGTCAGCCCTCCAACGCTACCCTTCCGCCTACTTATAGCCTTCGTCGCGAAAACCCCTGTACCGAGAGCCACGATACGGAAAACCTTCCAGAGACGCCGCCGCCGCCAATCCCATCTCGGGGGATTCAGGAGATCGCCTCCGGCACCCTGCCGGAGAGGGGAATCATCTCCCGGAGGACTCTTCATCACCATGATCGCCTCCGGATTGATGTGTGAGTAGTTCACCCCTGGACTATGGGTCCATAGCAGTAGCTAGATGGTTGTCTTCTCCTCATTGTGCTATCATGTTAGATCTTGTGAGCTGCCTATCATGATCAAGATCATCTATTTGTAATGCTACATGTTGTGTTTGTCGGGATCCGATGAATATGGAATACTATGTCAAGTTGATTATCAATCTATCATATATGTGTTGTTTATGTTCTTGCATGCTCTCCGTTGCTAGTAGAGGCTCGGCCAAGTTGATACTTGTGACTCCAAGAGGGAGTATTTATGCTCGATAGTGGGTTCATGCCTCCATTGAATCTGGGACAGTGAATGAAAGTTCTAAGGTTGTGGATGTGATGTTGCCACTAGGGATAAAACATCAATGCTTTGTCTAAGGATATTTGTGTTGATTACATTACGCACCATACTTAATGCAATTGTCTGTTGTTTGCAACTTAATACTGGAAGGGGTGCGGATGCTAACCTGGAAGGTGGAATTTTTAGGCATAGATGCATGCTCGGATAGAGGTCTATGTACTTTGTCGTAATGCCTCGATTAAATCTCATAGTAGTCATCGTGATATATGTATGTGCATTGTTATGCCTTCTCTATTTGTCAATTGCCCAAGCTGTAATTTGTTCACCCAACATGCTATTTATCTTATTGGAGAGACACCACTAGTGAACTGTGGACCCCGGTCCATTCTTTTACATCCGAAATACAATCTACTGCAAACTCGTTCTCTCACTGTTCTTCGCAAACAAACATCATTTTCCACACTATACATTTAATCCTTTGTTTATAGCAAACCGGTGAGATTGACAACCTCACTGTTACGTTGGGGCAAAGTACTTTGATTGTGTTGTGCAGGTTCCACGTTGGCGCCGGAATCCACGGTGTTGCGCCGCACTACACTCCGTCACCAACGACCTTCACGTGATCCTTGACTCCTACTGGTTCGATAAACCTTGGTTTCTAACTGAGGGAAACTTGCTGCTGTACGCATCACACCTTCCACTTGGGGTTCCCAACGGGCGTGTGCTTCACGCGTATCAAGCTAAATTTCTGGCGTCGTTGCCGGGGAGATCAAGACACGCTGCAAGGGGAGTCTCCCACATCCAATCTCTTTACTTTGTTTTTGTCTTGCTTTACTTTATTTTATTTACTGCTTTGTTTGCTTTCTCTGTATCAAAAATACAAAAAAAAATTAGTTACTAGTTTTACTTTATTTACTGTCTTGATCTCTATATTAAAAATACAAAAAAATTAGTTACTTGCATTTACTTTATTTAGTTTGCTTTATTTACTACTGCTAAAATGGGTACTCCTGAGAATACTAAGTTGTGTGACTTCACTAGCACAAATAATAATGATTTCTTATGCACACCTATTGCTCCACCTGCTACTAAAGCATAATTTTTTGAAATTAAACCTGCTTTACTAAATCTTATTATGAGAGAGCAATTTTCACGGTGTTAGTTCCGATGATGCTGCTGCCCATCTTAATAATTTTGTTGAACTTTGTGAAATGCAAAACTATAAGGATATAGATGGTGACATTATAAAATTGAAATTGTTTCCTTTCTCCTTAAGAGGAAGATCTAAAGATTGGTTGCTATATTTGCCTAAGAATAGTATTGATTCATGGACTAAATGTAAAGTTGCTTTCATTGGTAGATATTATCCTCCCGCTAAAATTATATCTTTGAGAAGTAGCATAATGAATTTTAAGCAATCGGATAATGAACATGTTGCTCAAGCATGGGAGAGAATGAAATCTTTGGTAAAGAATTGCCCTACCCATGGACTAACTACTTGGATGATCATCCAAACCTTTTATGCAGGATTGAATTTTTCTTCGCGAAACCTATTGGATTCAGCTGCTGGAGGTACTTTTATGTCCATCACCTTAGGCGCGACAACAAAGCTTCTTGATGATATGATGATCAATTACTCCGAATGGCACACGGAAAGGGCTCCACAAGGTAAGAAGGTAAATTCTGTTGAAGAAACCTCCTCCTTGAGTGATAAGATTGATGCTATTATGTCTATGCTTGTGAATGGTAGATCTAATGTTGATCCTAATAATGTTCCTTTAGCTTCATTGGTTGCTCAAGAAGAGCATGTTGATGTGAACTTCATTAAAAATAATAATTTCAACAACAATGCTTATAGGAATAATTCTGGTAACAACTATAGGCCGTATCCTTCTAATAATGGTAATGGTTATGGTAATTCTTATGGTAATTCTTACAACAATAATAGGAGTGTACCCCCTGGTCTTGAAGCCATGCTTAAAGAATTTATTAGTACACAAACTGCTTTTAACAAGTCTGTTGAAGAAAAGCTTGGTAAAATTGACATTCTTGCTTCTAAGGTTGATAGTCTTGCCGCTGATGTTGATCTTTTAAAATTGAAAGTTATGCCTAAAGAAGATAAATATATTAAGTCATTTGCTACAGCAAACACCATCCAAGTTCGAATTAATGAAAATATTGGATTGATAGCTGAATTGCATGCTAGGTGGGAAAGAGAAGAAAAACTAGCTAAAGAGAACAATGTAGCTAAAGTTTGGACTATTACCACCACTAGTAATGTTGATGCTTCACATGTTGCTAAACCTCCTACTATCAATGGTAAAATAATTGGTGTTGGCAATGTTTCTACTCCTAGTGCAAAGCGTGCAAAATCGCCTGAAACTGCTAAAACCGCATGAATCGCTTGTGATAAAACTGCTGAAATTTTTCAAAATATTGGGGACAATGATCCCATTGCTGTAGATCATAATGGTTTAGATTTTGATGATTGTCATATCTCTGAAGTTATTAAGTTCTTACAAAAACTTGCTAGAAGTCCTAATGCTAGTGCTATAAATTTGGCCTTTACAAAACTAATTACAAATGCTCTCATAAAAGCTAGAGAGGAGAAACTAAAACTTGAAACTTCTATTCCTAGGAAGTTAGAAGATGGTTGGGAGCCCATCATTAAGATGAAGGTCAATGATTTTGATTGTAATGCTTTATGTGATCTTGGTGCAAGTATTTCGTTATGCCTAAGAAAATCTATGATATGCTTGACTTGCCACCATTGAAAAATTGTTATTTGGATGTTAATCTTGCTGATAATGCTATAAAAGAAACCTTTGGGGAGGATTAATAATGTTCGCATTACGGTTAACAATAACCTTGTCCCCGTTGATTTTGTTGTCTTGGATATTGAATGCAATGCATCTTGTCCCATTATTTTGGGAAGACCTTTTCTTCAAACTGTTGGTGCTATCATTGATATGAAGGAAGGGAATATTAAGTATCAATTTCCTCTCAAGAAAGGTATGGCACACTTCCCTAGAAAGAGAATGAAGTTACATTATGATTCTATTATTAGAACAAATTATGATGTTGATGCTTCATCTCTTGATGTCACTTGATTCACACTTTCGCGCCTAGCTGAAAGGCGTTAAAGAAAAGCGCTTATGGGAGACAACCCATTATTTTACTTCTGCACTTTTGTTTTATATTTGAGTCTTGGAAGTTGTTACTACTGTAGCAACCTCTCCTTATCTTTATTTTATTGCATTGTTGTGCCAAGTAAAGTCTTTGATAGTAAGGTTGATACTAGAATTGGATTACTACGCAGAAACAGATTTCTTGCTGTCACGAAATTGAGTAGCCCCGTCTGTAGGTAACTCATAAAAATCTGCCAATTTACGTGCGTGATCCTCAGATATGTACGCAACTTTCATTCAATTTGAGCTTTTTCATCTGAGCAAGTTAAGTGCCCCAGAAAAATTCGTCTTTACGGACTGTTCTGTTTTGATAGATTCTGCCTTTTATTTCGCATTGCCTGTTTTGCTATGTTTGATGGATTTCTTTGTTCCATTAACTTTCAGTAGCTTTGTGCAATGTCCAGAAGTGTTAAGAATGATTATCTCACCTCTGAATATGTGAATTTTTGATTATGCACTAACCCTCTAATGAGTTTGTTTTGAGTTTGGTGTGGAGGAAGTTTTCAAGGGTCAAGAGAGGTGGATGATACAATATGATCAAGAAGAGTGAAAAGTCTAAGCTTGGGGATGCCCCCGTGGTTCATCCCTGCATATTTTAAGAAGACTCAAGCATCTAAGCTTGGGGATGCCCAAGGCATCCCTTCTTCATCGACAACTTATCAGGTCACCTCTAGTGAAAATATATTTTTATTCCGTCACATCTTATGTGCTTTACTTGGAGCGTCTGTTTGTTTTTGTTTTTGTTTTTGTTTGAATAAAATCGAATCCTAGCATTCTTTGTTTGGGAGAGAGACACGCTCCGCTGTTGCATATGAACACATGTGTTCTTAGCTTTACTTTTAATGTTCATGGCGAAGGTTGAAAGCTTGCTTCGTTCATTGTTATATGGTTGGAAACAGAAAATGCTTCATGTGGTAATTGGTATAATGTCTTGAATAATTTGATACTTGGCACTTGTTGTGCTCAAATAGATCATGTTTAAGCTCTTGCATCATGTACTTTGCACCTATTAATGACGAACTACATAGAGCTTGTAAAATTTGGTTTGCATGATTGGTCTCTCTAGAGTCTAGATATTTTCTGGTTAAGGCGTTTGAACAACAAGGAGATAATGTAGAATCTTATAATGCTTGCAATATGTTCTTATGTAAGTTTTGTTGTACCGGTTTATACTTGAGTTTGCTTCAAACAACCTTGCTAGCCTAGCCTTGTATTGAGAGGGAATTCTTCTCGTGCATCCAAATCCTTGAGCCAAAAACTATGCCATTTGTGTCCACCATACCTACCTACTACATGGTATTTCTCTGCCATTCCAAAGTAAATTACTTGAGTGCTACCTTTAAAACTCTATTATTTGTCTTTACAGTATATAGCTCATGGGAAAATAGCCTTAAAAACTATTGTGGAAAAGAATATGTAGCTTATGTGTCTTATTTCTTATAAGTTGCTTGTTGAGCGGTAACCATGTTTCTGGGGACGCCACCAACTATTACACCTTTGTTGAATATCATGTGAGTTGCTATGCATGTTCGTCTTGTCTGAAGTAAGGGTGATTTATCATGATCAAACGGTTTGAGTATGCATATTGTTAGAGAAGAACATTGGGCCGCTAACCAAATCCATGAATCATGGTGGAAGTTTCAGTTTGGACATTAATCCTCAATCTCTTATGAGAATATTATCTGTTGTTGAATGCTTATGCATTAAAGAGGAGACCATTATCTGTTGTCTATGTTGTCCCGGTATGGATGTCTAAGTTGAGATCTATCAAAAACGAGAAATCAAATGCGATCTATCTCCTTGGACCTTTGTACGAGCGACATAGAGGTACCCCTTTGTGACACTTGGTTGAAACATATGTTATGCAATGATAATCCATGTAAATCCAAGCTAATTAGGACAAGGTGCGAGCACTATTGGTAATCTATGCAGGAGGCTCGCAACTTATAAGATGTCTTATGCATAACACATATGATTTATTACTACCGTTGACAAAATTGTTTCTATGTTTTCAAAATGAAAATCTCTAGCACAAAAATAGTAATCCATGCTTCCCTCTGCGAAGGGCCTATCTTTTACTTTATTGTTGAGTCAATTTACCTACTTCTTTCTATCTTAGAAGCAAACACTTGTGCGAACTGTGTGCATTGATTCTTACATGTTTACCTATTGCACTTGTTATATTACTTTGTGTTGACAATTATCCATGAGATATACATGTTGAAGTTGAAAGCAACTGCTGAAACTTATATATTCCTTTGTGTTGCTTCAAAGCTTTCTACTAAGAATCTATTGCTTTATGAGTTAACTCTTATGCAAGTCTTATTGATGCTTGTCTTGAAAGTACTATTCATGAAAAGTCTTTGCTATATGATTCAGTTGTTTATTCATTGTCTTTACCATTTCTTCGAATCGCTGCATTCATCTCATATGCTTTACAATAGTATTGATCAAGATTACGATAGCATGTCACTTCAGAAATTATCCTTGTTATCGTTTACCTACTCGAGGGCGAGTAGGAACTAAGCTTGGGGATGCTTGATACGTCTCAAACGTATCTATAATTTCTTATGTTCCATGCTACTTTTATGATGATACTCACATGTTTTATACACACTTTATGTCATTATTATGCATTTTCCAGCACTAACCTATTGACGAGATGCCGAAGAGCCAGTTGCTGTTTTCTGCCGAAGAGCCAGGGAGGGGCCCGCGCTGCCCTATGGTGTGGGCCCCTCGTCAGCCCTCCAACGCTGCCCTTCCGCCTACTTATAGCCTTCGTCGCGAAAACCCCTGTACCGAGAGCCACGATACGGAAAACCTTCCGGAGACGCCGCCGCCGCCAATCCCATCTCGGAGGATTCGGGAGATCGCCTCCGGCACCTGCCGGGAGGGGAATCATCTCCCGGAGGACTCTTCATCACCAAGATCGCCTCCGGATTGATGTGTGAGTAGTTCACCCCTAGACTATGGGTCCATAGCGGTAGCTAGATGGTTGTCTTCTCCTCATTGTGCTATCATGTTAGATCTTGTGAGCTGCCTATCATGATCAAGATCATCTATTTGTAATGTTACATGTTGTGTTTGTCGGGATCTGATGAATATGGAATACTATGTCAAGTTGATTATCAATCTATCATATATGTGTTGTTTATGTTCTTGCATGCTCTCCGTTGCTAGTAGAGGCTCTGGCCAAGTTGATACTTGTGACTCCAAGAGGGAGTATTTATGCTCGATAGTGGGTTCATGCCTCCATTGAATGCAGGACAGTGAATGAAAGTTCTAAGGTTGTGGATGTGATGTTGCCACTAGGGATAAAACATCAATGCTTTGTCTAAGGATATTTGTGTTGATTACATTACGCACCATACTTAATGCAATTGTCCGTTGTTTGCAACTTAATACTTGGAAGGGGTGCGGATGCTAACTCTGAAGGTGGAATTTTTAGGCATAGACGCATGTCTGGATAGCGGTCTATGTACTTTGTCGTAATGCCCTGATTAAATCTCATAGTAGTCATCGTGATATATGTATGTGCATTGTTATGCCTTCTCTATTTGTCAATTGCCCAACTGTAATTTGTTCACCCAACATGCTATTTATCTTATTGGAGAGACACCACTAGTGAACTGTGGACCCCGGTCAATTCTTTTACATCTGAAATACTCCCTCTGTTCCATTCTATAGTGCTTATTGTTTTTTGGCACGGAAATTAGCGCAAGAGTATTTTTTACACAAGACCCATTGCTGAATGATTTGAGATCAACGTAAAATTTGCTAAATCCATATCTTTCTAACTTACCATAACAATTTTTGGAAGCTGAACGATTTGGGCGCTGAACGGGGAGGGGTAATTAAAAAAAAAGCTAAGCTACAACCTTATATTCTGAAACAAATGCCGAAAATCTATAGGCACTATATAAAGGAACGGAGGGAGTACAATCTACTGCAAACTCTGTTCTCTACTGTTCTTCGCAAACAAACATCATTTTCCACACTATACATTTAATCCTTTGTTTATAGCAAACCGGTGAGATTGACAACCTCACTGTTACGTTGGGGCAAAGTACTTTGATTGTGTTGTGCAGGTTCCACGTTGGCGCCGGAATCCCTGGTGTTGCGCCGCACTACACTCCGTCACCAACGACCTTCACGTGATCCTTGACTCCTGCTGGTTCGATAAACCTTGGTTTCTTACTGAGGGAAACTTGCTGTTGTACGCATCACACCTTCCACTTGGGGTTCCCAACGGGCGTGTGCTACACGCGTATCATCGATCCATATCTAGGGTGCACTGAAATTTCAGCTGACGCAACTGCTCACTCTCTCCCTCCCCGCGACACCACCACACTCCGCCACCGCACCACCCGATTCGTCCGAGCCCGTCATCCCGGAGCTAGCGCAGCCGCACCCCGCCCAAGGTTCCTCGCCCAACTCCGGGTGCCGCCGCCGCGCCGTCCGAATCGAGGATGAGCTCGGGCGACAAGTTTGTCAATGTTGATCTGTCGGATTCGTGGAGCTCGAATGATTCCGACCTCGACGAGTTGCTCCAGGACGACGAGATGGAGGCCACCATCCTCCTTCTATCCGTCAAGAAGCTGCTGAATCGAAGGCGCAGGTCGGTGATGGGCCGGAACCACATCCAACAGAATCGCCTCATCTGCCACGAGCAATGATACGTCCAAAACGTATCTACTTTCCCGAACACTTTTGCTATTGTTTTGCCTCTAATTTGTGTATTTTGGATGCAACTAACACGGACTAACGTTGTTTTCAGCAGAACTATTCTGGTGTCTCGTTTTTGTGCAGAAATCCAACTTTCAGGAAAAACCTCGGAATTTATACAGAAGGCCCTATTTTCCTAGAAGACTCACGGAGCCAGAAGGGCAAGTCAGGTGGAGGCCCGAGGGCCCCACACCCTAGGGCGGCGCGGCCCTAGCGTGTGGCCCCCTCGGCCGGCCTCCGACGCCCTCCTTCGGACTACTTATCGCCCTCGACCTAAAAACGCACGGGGAGAAGTCGAAGTCGCCAGAAACCCTCCAGAACGCCGCCACATCGCGAAACTCCGTCTCGGGAGCCAGAAGTCTCCGTTCTGGCACTCCGCCGGAACGGGGAATTGAAGGAGATCATCACCACCATCACCACCGACGCCTCTTCATCAACCAGCCATGTTTCCCCCATCCATGTGTGAGTAATTCCCCCGCTGTAGGCTGAAGGGGATGGTAGGGATTGGATGAGATTGGTCATGTAATAGTGTAAGATTGTTAGGGCATAGTGCCTAGTGTCCGTAATTGGTACTTTGATGATATTGTTGCAACTTGTTATGCTTAATGCTTGTCACTAGGGCCGAGTGCCATGATCTCAGATCTGAACATGTTATTATTTCATCATGATATTCATTGTTTATGGTCTTACCTGCAAGTTGTATACACATGTCGTTGTCCAGAACCAATGGCCCCGAAGTGACAGAAATCGGGAAAACCGGAGGGGATGGTAGTGATGTGAGGATCACATGTGTTCACGGAGTGTTAATGCTTTGCTCCGGTACTCTATTAAAAGGAGTACCTTAATATCCAGTAGATTCCCTTGAGGCCAGCTGCCACCGGCTGGTAGGACAAAAGATGTTGTGCAAGTTTCTCATTGCGAGCATGTACGACTATAATTGGAACACATGCCTATTGATTGCTTTGTACTTAGACACCGTTTTATTATTATCTCGCAAATGCCACCGCTTGATTGTTACATGAGTTTCTCTCATCCATGCAACGCCCGTTATCCGTCCCCGTGCCTACGGTATTTTAATCCTGCTCGTTTACTATAATCACTACTCGCTTGTCTTTGTTACTCTGCTGCTCGTTATTTCACTCACTGCTATCTGCTATAAAGCTGTTACTCTCGATAAACTCTTGCGAGTAAGGTCTGTTTCCAGGTGCAGCTGAATTGACAACTCCGCTGTTAAGGCTTTCAAGTATTCTTTGTCTCCCCTTGTGTCGAATCAATAAATTGGGTTTTACTACCCGCGAAGACTGCCGCGATCCCCTATACTTGTGGGTTATCAAGACTGTTTTACGGCGCCGTTGCCGGGAGCATAGCTTTATTTGGAAGTTCACTTGGATTTATATTGTTCGCTGCAAATTCTCCATCATGGGTAAAACTCGCGATCCTAAAGTCGCCATATTACCATCCACTACAAGAAAAGGTACAACTACGAGTACCTCTCGCTGCTCTTGATTCACCATCTGTGATTGATAAACTTGTTTCACCACCACATGCTTCACTTGTTGGTACTTCGTTGAATCTGAAAATTCTTATAATGTTGATGATGCTTCTGCTTGTGCTTGATGATAGTGGTTCATTGGGATCCTTTCTAGATGCTACAATTGCTAGGTCTAGACAAATTGAAAATGCTTGAAACTCTGATGCTACTACACCTGTTAGTTCACCTGAACTTGATTATTCTAGTGATGATCCTGATGAAGATTATGTGGAGCTTAATGATGATCTTATTAATAGATGCAATGATACTGCTGATGCAAGTAAAATTTAAAAGTTTCTCACACAACACTACAAGAAAAGTTGCCATGGCCGACGAAGTTGAAGTCGCGCCGTGGTTGCTGGTGTACCATGGCCGACGATTTTTGGTCCCTCCGTGGTGCATGTCAAAACTTTTTTTTTCTCGTTTTTGAGGCCACCTAGCCCGACGAAAGCGGCCAAAACGTCGCGTATGGTGGCCCGGGACGTGGTGCATCGCGAATTCTCGCGTTCGCCGGCCGAGTCAACGCAAATCCGCACCGCCGAGGGATGTAGGGCCC
>NC_061512.1:140715414-140773328 GCF_022539505.1 Lolium rigidum
GCCAAACTTGTCGAGGAGGTGCAATATAGTACCTCCGGTTGGTTTTAATTGACACGGGAGTGTGTCTAACGCTATAGTTGTGTTAGCTCCGTGTCGATCTTTTCCGATCGGAGGGAGTAATACTCAAACTTGTTAAATGGGTTGTTGTCCTAGTTACTGGTGACGAGCCAGTTGTGTGCAGTATATAGTACTCAAACTTGTTAAAAGGGCTGCTGTCTAGTTATTGGTGACGAGCCAGTTGTGCGCACGTGCAAGTTGCTGCTTGGGACCTTTGTGGTGTCAGTGCATCTGCGCGCACCAACACCCGCCCGCATTTCAAATGTTCGCGCGCGTCCGTTTGCGTTGGTCGAAATCGACCGCGCGTCCGTTTGCATCGGGGGTGGTTCCAACGGCACGACGCATTTTTTGCGAGAATCATTTTTTTTAGACATGAAAACATAATTTACATAGTTTAACACATGAAAATAAATCCTAAAGGCATGCGCCTACTGATTCTCCTCGTCGTTGTCGAGTACGACGAGCTCCGGTATCGTCCACGGCCAGTTGGGAACCGGTGGAACGTACAACGAGCGCATCGGCGGTGCTGGAGGTGGAGGCGCCTGTGGTGATCCTGCATACCACTGCATGTTGTAGTATGCCAGTCGTTGATATAACATTCACGAAGTACCAATCCGCAAATATTACATCCCTCAGAGTAGTACAACAGAACATAGCAGGTCCATAACTCATTCATTTATTATTACAAGCAACATATTCATGTCATCTCGGAGTTCCTCTTGGGTCCTAAGAGGAATACCCCTGGGTTCGAGGTGAACCCGACTCAACTTACAATATAGAAGTCTTACTAGATTATACATTTATTCTCAACGAGCAGTTAAGTGCTAAGTGTTCGCACTGCTCGGATACTACTACTACTAGGTAGGTCTAAGCTTGTTCTCCTCCGAAACCCTCCCCGGTTCCGTAGACGATGAGGTAGTCAACTCCTTCTATACCTCCGGAGAGGTCTGGTTCTTCATAGCAGATGTCTTCTGCTCCTTCGGGGTCGTTGTTGTCCTCCTCAAGTCGATTCGGACAATCTAAGCGGGGATTTAAGAGTGGTATGAGTACGAGCGTACTCAACAAGTTCATTATAGAAAAGAGGTGTTTAATGCACTAGCTACGATATCGGACCGAGAAAGTCTAATACCAATGCAGGTTTTGATAATCATTTCTTCAAGAGGTTGCTTTTATTCGGAAGAACTATGTCCGTCGGCCTTCACCGGTTTACTAGAACTTCATGGAGTTTCTTTCCGGCAGCGTTCGCGAGTTCCAAATCCCGGAACGAGGGAGTAACGAGGTCACGATTCATTACACTCGCGAGAGGTGTGTTGCTTTACCCATAAGAGATCTTAACCTTGGTGCCAACCGGGCAGCTTTCCCGTCCACACTTCCTTTGGTGTGAGGCCCGGTATAAGGTCTAGCCAATCATGTTCCTCCGCTACCTCGAACACCCACCCTTTGTTGCAATTCCGACCTTGGGTCCTCGCCGGCCAGCGTATCCAAAGGATACCATCCGACCTCGACTAATATCAGGCATCACGGCCGTCAACCTTCGCCGGTCGTTGCAACCCATCATAGACCGCAATACCGTGGGGACTTAGGACTCCCCAGCCTCACCGCTTGCTCCTCGGGCAACAAGTGTACTACGGACAATGCCGTGGGGACTTAGGACTCCCCAACCTCACCGCTTTCCCCCTTGGATTACAAGTGTACTACGGTAAAGCGCATCCGTTGATGAACGAGAGGTGAAAACACTTTTGACTACTCTGTCCCACTCCAGATCTTATGGTTAACACGGTTATTACGGCACAAGAATCACTGGACGACATTTGTTGTTTAATCCTAGATGGATATAAACCCTTGCAATGGAACCTCCACCATATCAACACAATCCATGGTTCCATTGCCCACCACATAGTCATATTCATAGTTATGAAAATAGTGGTTTTGTTTTTTATGCAATAGTGATAAACATAGTACTTTGCAAGTAATTTGGTAAAAATACTCAAATGACATGAGCAAGTGATGAACTTGCTCGAACACTGCAAAGTGTTGCAGTTGGATGGTGTGGACTGACCCTTGTCCTCTGTTGCTGAAAAATAGCATCATTGTCCAATAAGGGCAATGGTTAAAGAAGCAATTATGCATGCTTTCCATTTTTAGGGTTTGTTCCCCCCTTTCCGATGCTTATTATTTTATGTAAGAGGTAATTACTAAGAACAATTTAGGGATACTCTGTTTAGGGTTAAATACTACCTTGAAATGTTGTCAAGGTGTTTTTAAAGTCCAAAAGAATTTATGGACTTATTTTCATTATTGAAAATATAAAGTGTGATTTAAATGATTATTCTAATCATCAAATTAGTTTTTAATCTTAGTTGTCTTCAAAAATTCCTTTTTATATTTTATTCTGATAGAGAATTTTATGCTGAGCAGTTTTCATATTTTTTAATTATTTTTTTGAGGTCTTATTCATTTTCTATTTAATTTCCAAGTTTCTGGTTTAATTGAATTTGTGAAATGACTAAAGTGCCCCTGGACCCACCTGTCAGGGTGGCCCAGCGGGTTAGGTGGAACCCGAGCCGCCTGTCCGGCTCGGTCGGACTCACTCGTCCCCTTCCTCGCTCTCTCGCGCAAACCCTAACTCCTCCCGAGCTCTAGCGACTCGCGTCGTCGTCGCCTTCGCCGAATTTCTCCGGTCGCCTCCGGCCATCGCCGGCGGTGAGATGGGGCGCATCTGAACTGACTCTCGACGGCGCACCAGATCCACCGCGTCGATCTGGTCCTCGTCGCCTCCTCTTCTCGCCCCCAACTCGTCTGCTCGCAAGGCCGTGGTGATCCGCGGCGATTCGTCGCCCACCGGCGATCCTGGCGCCGTGGCGCCGCCGTGGTGTTGCAGGCGTTGCGGCGAGGTGGTGCCTGGCTCGGCTTGGCCTGGCGCCGCCGTTTGCCCGGCGTGTGCCGCCGTGCCGCCATGGCCGTGCTTCTCTCCGCTTCACCTGTAAGTTCTCCCCTCCTCCTTCCTCTACTCTGCCTCCTCGCTGAGCTGCGGCTGATCCTTCCCAGGAGAAGGCCATGCCTTGCTGCTGCTGCTCTACTGGCCGCTGTTGCTGTGCTTGCTATTGATGTGTGCATGTTGCTGGCTCTTTGCTACTGCCATGGTTGCTAGCTATTGCTGAGGCTCTATTTGCTCTCCTTATGTTACTATACTCCCCATGCTCTAGCCTATGCTATGCTGGTGTGCTTCTCCCACTGGATTATGGATATGTGCTTACCTTATGTGTTGTTGTGGCTCATGAGCACTTGCTCATGGGCATTCTAGGATGCTGATACGTCTTCGACGTATCGATAATTTCTTATGTTCTATGCCATATTATTGATGATACCTACATGTTTTATGCACACTTTATGTCATATTCGTGCATTTTCTGGAACTAACCTATTAACAAGATGCCGAAGTGCAAGTTCCTGTTTTCTGCTGTTTTTGGTTTCAGAAATCCTAGTAACGAAATATTCTCGGAATTGGACGAAACGAAGACCCAGGTTCCTATTTTCACCGGAAGCATCCAGAACACCCGGGAAGGACCGGAGGGGGCACTGGGCCCCCGGACCATAGGCCGGCGCGGCCCGGGCCCGGCCGCGCCGCCATATGGTGTGGCCACCCCTTCGACCTTCCGAGCCGCCTCTTCGCCTATATAAAGCCTCCGTCGCGAAACCCACGATGCGAAGAACCACGATACGGAAAACCTTCCAGAGCCGCCGCCATCGCGAAGCCAAGATCTGGGGGACAGGAGTCTCTGTTCCGGCACCCTGCCGGAGCGGGGAAGTGCCCCCGGAAGGCTTCTCCATCGACCCCGCTGCCATCTCCACCGCCATCTTCATCACCGCTGCTGCTCCCATGAGGAGGGAGTAGTTCTCCATCGAGGCTCGGGGCTGTACCGGTAGCTATGTGGTTCATCTCTCTCCTATGTGCTTCAATATAATAATCTCATGAGCTGCCTTACATGATTGAGATTCATATGATGATGCTTGTAATCTAGATGTCATTATGCTAGTCAAGTGAGTTTTACTTATGTGATCTCCGGAGACTCCTTGTCCCACGAGTGTAAAGGTGACGAGTGTGTGCACCGTGTGGGTCTCTTAGGCTATATTTCACAGAATACTTATTCACTTGTTGAATGGCATAGTGAGGTGCTTATTTATATCTCTTTATGATTGCAATGTGTTTGTATCACAATTTATCTATGTGCTACTCTAGCAATGTTATTAAAGTAGTTTTATTCCTCCCGCACGTGTGCAAAGGTGACGAGTGTGTGCACCGTGTTAGTACTTGGTTTATGCTATGATCATGATCTCTTGTAGATTGCGAAGTTAACTATTGCTATGATAATATTGATGTGATCTATTCCTCCTACATATGCATGAAGGTGACGAGTGTGCATGCTATGCTAGTACTTGGTTTAGTCTTTTGATCTATCTTACACTAAAGGTTACTAAAATATGAGCATTATTGTGGAGCTTGTTAACTCCGGCATTGAGGGTTCGTGTAATCCTACGCAATGTGTTCATCATCCAACAAGAGTGTAGAGTATGCATTTATCTATTCTGTTATGTGATCAATGTTGAGAGTGTCCACTAGTGAAAGTGTAATCCCTAGGCCTTGTTCCTTAATATCGCTATCGCTGCTTGTTTACTTGTTTTTATTGCGTTACTACTGTCTGCGTTACTACTGCTTGTTTACTATCCTGGGCAAAGCACTTTTCCGGTGCCGTTGCTACTACTTATTCATACCACCTCGTATTTCACTATCTCTTCGCCGAACTAGTGCACCTATTAGGTGTGTTGGGGACACAAGAGACTTCTTGCTTTGTGGTTGCGGGGTTGCATGAGAGGGATATCTTTGACCTCTTCCTCCCCGAGATCGATAAACCTTGGGTGATCCACTTAAGGGAAACTTGCTGCTGTTCTACAAACCTCTGCTCTTGGAGGCCCAACACCTGTCTACAAGAATAGAAGCTCCCGTAGACATCAAGCACTTTTCTGGCGCCGTTGCCGGGGAGGAAAGGTAAAAGGCACTCATACTACGGTCCCAGGTAAAGTATTTTTCTAGCGCCGTTGTGTGTGTGCTCGAAGCTATTTCCTTTAGATCCTGCAATTGCATCTTTTTGTTTCTTGTTTACACTAGTTTGGCATAATGTACAAGAGTGAGCTTCTTATTCTATTTCCTGATTTAAAACATGGATTGTTTGATGCGAAAATTAAAAAACCTATGAAATCTTATTTGCATGCTGGTAGTAATATTAGTATGAACGCTTTGAACACCATTGTTGATAATGATATAGAAAGTTCTAAGCTTGGGGAAGCTGGTTTTCATGATCTTTTTAGTCCCCAAAGCATTGAGGAGAAAATTTTCTTTGATGATACTTTGCCTCCTATTTATGATGATTATAATGATAGTGGTCTTTTGGTGCCACCTACTATGGAGAGTAAATTTTGTTGTGATTATACTATGCCTCCTACACTTGATGAGAATAATAATGATAGCTACTTTCTTGAATTTGCTCCCACTACAATTAATAAGAATGACTATGCTTATGTTGGGAGTAGTACTTATTTTATGCATGAGACTCATGATAAGAATGCTTTATGTGATAGTTATATTGTTGAGTTTGCTCATGTTACTACTGAAAATTATTATGAGAGAGGAAAATATGGTTGTAGAAATTTTCATGTTACTAAAATGCCTCTCTATGTGCTGAAATTTTTGAAGCTACACTTGTTTTATCTTCCTATGCTTGTTACTTTGCTCTTCATGAACTTGTTTATTTACAAGATTCCTATGCATAGGAAGCATGTTAGACTTAGATGTGTTTTGAATTTGCCTCTTGATGCTCTCTTTTGCTTCAAATACTATTTCTTGCGAGTGCATCATTAAAACTACTGAGCCCATCTTAACGGCTATAAAGAAAGAACTTCTTGGGAGATAACCCATGTGTTATTTTGCTACAGTACTTTGTTTTATATTTGTGTCTTGGAAGTTGTTTACTACTGTAGCAACCTCTCCTTATCTTAGTTTTATGTTTTGTTGTGCCAAGTAAAGTCTTTGATAGTAAAGTAAGTACTAGATTTGGATTACTGCGCAGTTCCAGATTTCTTTGCTGTCACGAATCTGGGTCTAACTCCCTGTAGGTAGCTCAGAAAATTAAGCCAATTTACGTGCATGATCCTCAGATATGTACGCAACTTTCATTCAATTTGGGCATTTTCATTTGAGCAAGTCTGGTGGCCTAATAAAATCCATCTTTACGGACTGTTCTGTTTTGACAGATTCTGCCTTTTATTTCGCATTGCCTCTTTTGCTATGTTGGATGAATTTCTTTGATCCATTAATGTCGAGTAGCTTTATGCAATGTCCAGAAGTGTTAAGAATGATTGTGTCACCTCTGAACATGTTAATTTTTATTGTCCACTAACCCTCTAATGAGTTGTTTCGAGTTTGGTGTGGAGGAAGTTTTCAAGGGTCAAGAGAGGAGGATGATATACTATGATCAAGAAGAGTGAAAGCTCTAAGCTTGGGGATTCCCCGGTGGTTCACCCCTGCATATTCTAAGAAGAATCAAGCGTCTAAGCTTGGGGATGCCCAAGGCATCCCCTTCTTCATCGACAACATTATCAGGTTCCTCCCCTGAAACTATATTTTTATTCCGTCACATCTTATGCACTTTGCTTGGAGCGTCGGTTTATTTTTGTTTTTTGTTTTGTTTGAATAAAATGGATCCTAGCATTCACTTTATGGGAGAGAGACACGCTCCGCTGTAGCATATGGACAAATATGTCCTTAGGCTCTACTCATAGTATTCATGGCGAAGTTTCTTCGTTAAATTGTTATATGGTTGGAATTGGAAAATGCTACATGTAGTAACTCTAAAATGTCTTGGATAATTTGATACTTGGCAATTGTTGTGCTCATGTTTAAGCTCTTGCATCATATACTTTGCACCCATTAATGAAGAAATACTTAGAGCTTGCTAATTTGGTTTGCATATTTGGTTTCTCTAGAGTCTAGATAACATCTAGTATTGAGTTTTGAACAACAAGGAAGACGGTATGGAGTCTTATAATGTTTACCATATGTCTTTTATGTGAGTTTTGCTGTACCGTTCATCCTTGTGTTTGTTTCAAATAACCTTGCTAGCCTAAACCTTGTATCGAGAGGGAATACTTCTCATGCATCCAAAATACTTGAGCCAACCACTATGCCATTTGTGTCCACCATACCTACCTACTACATGGTATTTATCCGCCATTCCAAAGTAAATTTCTTGAGTGCTACCTTTAAAATTCCATCATTCACCTTTGCAATATATAGCTCATGGGACAAATAGCTTAAAAACTATTGTGGTATTGAATATGTACTTATGCACTTTATCTCTTATTAAGTTGCTTGTTGTGCGATAACCATGCTTCTGGGGACGCCATCAACTATTCCTTGTTGAATATCATGTGAGTTGCTATGCATGTCCGTCTTGTCTGAAGTAAGAGAGATCTACCACCTTTATGGTTGGAGCATGCATATTGTTAGAGAAGAGCATTGGGCCGCTAACTAAAGCCATGATTCATGGTGGAAGTTTCAGTTTTGGACATATATCCTCAATCTCATATGAGAATAATAATTGTTGCCACATGCTTATGCATTAAAGAGGAGTCCATTATCTGTTGTCCATGTTGTCCCGGTATGGATGTCTAAGTTGAGAATAATCAAAAGCGAGAAATCCAAAATGCGAGCTTTCTCCTTAGACCTTTGTACAGGCGGCATGGAGGTACCCCATTGTGACACTTGGTTAAAACATGTGCATTGCAAAGATCTGGTAGTCCAAGCTAATTAGGACAAGGTGCGGGCACTATTAGTATACTATGCATGAGACTTGCAACTTGTAAGATATAATGTACATAACTCATATGCTTTATTACTACCGTTGACAAAATTGTTTCATGTTTTCAAAATAAAAGCTCTAGCACAAATATAGCAATCGATGCTTTCCTCTTTGAAGGACCATTCTCTTTTACTTTTATGTTGAGTCAGTTCACCTATCTCTCTCCACCTCAAGAAGCAAACACTTTTGTGAACTCGTGCATTGATTCCTACATACTTGCATATTGTACTTGTTATATTACTCTATGTTGACAATTATCCATGAGATATACATGTTACAAGTTGAAAGCAACCGCTGAAACTTAATCTTCCTTTGTGTTGCTTCAATACCTTTACTTTGATTTATTGCTTTATGAGTTAACTCTTATGCAAGACTTATTAATACTTGTCTTGAAGTACTATTCATGAAAAGTCTTTGCCTTATGATTCACTTGTTTACTCATGTCATTACCATTGTTTTGATCGCTGCATCCACTACATATGTTTACAAATAGTATGATCAAGGTTATGATGGCATATCACTTCAGAAATTATCTTTGTTATCGTTTTACCTGCTCGGGACGAAGCGGAACTAAGCTTGGGGATGCTTGATACGTCTCCGACGTATCGATAATTTCTTATGTTCTATGCCATATTATTGATGATACCTACATGTTTTATGCACACTTTATGTCATATTCGTGCATTTTACGGAACTAACCTATTAACAAGATGCCGAAGTGCCGGTTCTGTTTTCGTTGTTTTTGGTTTCGAAATCCTAGTAACGAAATATTCTCGGAATTGGACGAAACGAAGACCCGGGTTCCTATTTTCACCGGAAGCATCCGAGAACACCCGGGAAGGACCGGAGGGGGGCATCGGGCCCCCGGACCATAGGCCGGCGCGGCCCGGGCCCCGGCCGCGCCGCCATATGGTGTGGCCACCCCTTCGACCTTCCGCGAGCCGCCTCTTCGCCTATATAAAGCCTCCGTCGCGAAACCCCCGATGCGAAGAACCACGATACGGAAAACCTTCCCGAGCCGCCGCCATCGCGAAGCCAAGATCCGGGGGACGAGAGTCTCTGTTCCGGCACCCTGCCGGAGCGGGGAAGTGCCCCGGAAGGCTTCTCCATCGACACCGCTGCCATCTCCACCGCCATCTTCATCACCGCTGCTGCTCCCATGAGGAGGGAGTAGTTCTCCATCGAGGCTCGGGGCTGTACCGGTAGCTATGTGGTTCATCTCTCTCCTATGTGCTTCAATATAATAATCTCATGAGCCGCCTTACATGATTGAGATTCATATGATGATGCTTGTAATCTAGATGTCATTATGCTAGTCAAGTGAGTTTTACTTATGTGATCTCCGGAGACTCCTTGTCCCACGAGTGTAAAGGTGACGAGTGTGTGCACCGTGTGGGTCTCTTAGGCTATATTTCACGGAATACTTATTCACTCGTTGAATGGCATAGTGAGGTGCTTATTTATATCTCTTTATGATTGCAATGTGTTTGTATCACAATTTATCTATGTGCTACTCTAGCAATGTTATTAAAGTAGTTTTATTCCTCCTGCACGTGTACAAAGGTGACGAGTGTGTGCACCGTGTTAGTACTTGGTTTATGCTATGATCATGATCTCTTGTAGATTGCGAAGTTAACTATTGCTATGATAATATTGATGTGATCTATTCCTCCTACATATGCATGAAGGTGACGAGTGTGCATGCTATGCTAGTACTTGGTTTAGTCTTTTGATCTATCTTACACTAAAGGTTACTAAAATATGAGCATTATTGTGGAGCTTGTTAACTCCGGCATTGAGGGTTCGTGTAATCCTACGCAATGTGTTCATCATCCAACAAGAGTGTAGAGTATGCATTTATCTATTACGTTATGTGATCAATGTTGAGAGTGTCCACTAGTGAAAGTGCAATCCCTAGGCCTTGTTCCTTAATATCGCTATCGCTGCTTGTTTCTTGTTTCTTGCGTTACTACTGACTGCGTTACTACTGCTTGTTTCTTGTCCCGGGCAAAGCACTTTTACGGTGCCGTTGCTACTACTTATTCATACCACCTGTATTTCACTATCTCTTCGCCGAACTAGTGCACCTATTAGGTGTGTTGGGGACACAAGAGACTTCTTGCTTTGTGGTTGCACGGTTGCATGAGAGGGATATCTTTGACCTCTTCCTCCCTGAGATCGATAAACCTTGGGTGATCCACTTAAGGGAAACTTGCTGCTGTTCTACAAACCTCTGCTCTTGGAGGCCCAACACTGTCTACAAGAATAGAAGCTCCCGTAGACATCAGATGCTCCTGCTAAGCTAGCTTGATCCTGGGCTTGCTACTGGTACTGTGCTCTTGTTGTGTAACCATCTATCTGCCCCTGGCTTCATTTCTGTGATGAATCCTTGCATTATTGCAAGTGCCAGTGCCTCTATGTGTTGTACATTGAGCTCTAGCTCAATGTAGGGCTTTACTAGGCTGGTCTGTTATCTAGCTACTTCATTTCTTTGCTGATGTGCTTCTGGATACAATTAGAAACTTGTTTATATGATTATATGTGAAGCAATTCATTATGAGATGTGGCTGTTTAATTCATATTGTCAATGTAATGGTACTGTGCTAGGTTCTAGCATGCCTTAGCATGCCCTGGCATGCTCTGTCATGCCCTAGCAAGTTCCTGGTGATCATATGATCATCAGTTGCTTGTAAAGGCTGCTGTGTTATGACTGTGCCTCACTGCTCCTCCTCCTTGTGTCTGTGTGACACCAAAATCTGTACTGGTGCTTGATTTTGCTTGCTCAAGTAACTGCTGATGCTTGCAATGATCCCTTGGATCATATGCAAGGTGCTGGGGCTTTGATTACTTGTGTAATTCATTTATCCGTATTACCTTGCTTTACTAAATGGATAAGTGATGTGAGCTGCTTTGCGGTAATGATCATTTCATTAAATTTGGCGGGGCTAGATGGATGCCAACCTTTGGTTGGGTACCCTAGCCCTCCTTTGAACCCTATACGGGTGATGATAGTTTTGCTTGGCAGTAATTTCTTGTGGTTGTGGTGACCCTAGCAGTAGCTATCTGCTATTCCAGGGTAGCTCCCCTCTCTGTGGCTTGTGTTGGCTTGGTGAATGCATTACTGGTTAATTCCTTTTTGGATTGCCAGTGGTCTTTGATGTTGAAAAAAATGAATAGACATCATATTGTCTATCTGTCTGATGGTGTGCTAGGTTTTAGGTGCTAGGTGACTTTGGCTGGATAGATAGGATCATTTCCTTGTCTGGATTGCCTTGGTTATGCCATTGTTTTGGTCTAACCAGTGTTCCCTTGGTGATTTCCTATTGGCTTCACCCATATTTTCTTGCACCAACTGACTTGGTAGCCAGATGATGACACAAACAGGGTACTCACACCCTATGGCTTGTGTGTGTTTGATGCACATGCTTATTTATGAGCAAAACAGATGCTTGCTCATGATTCTCTGTGTATGCCTCACTCCAACTCCTAGAATGAGTGTTGATGTAGAGGATTTGCTTCTGGTTGGATTTATGTGCTTGCCCTGCTCCTCCTGGCTTGCTGGTGATGCTTGGTTTGCTTCTGTTGGTTATTGGAATAGGTTGAACAGCTGTGGCTGTTCTTCCTGTTCTTGCTATTCTTGGTGTTCTTACCCTGGTGATGCTTGTCGATGAAATGGCTAGGGTTTGGCTGTGCAAAGTTTATATATGCCCCTCTCCTTGCCTCTTTGGTCGACAACAGGGCCTGGCACCATTTTGGTGACTCCCCTGGCTGTGTGTGCTGGTGGGCATGCACACTGCCTTGTGAGCTGCATGTGTGATTCCATGTTGGGACTTGGTCCATTTGGTGGATCGGCTCGGCTGATCTTGATAATATCCTCTCCAGTTCATTATTTCTTTGCTAACCTGCCAAGTGGCAATGCCACTTGGCATAATCCATTGCTTGTTTTGTGTGTCTGTGCAGGGATCAAGAGTTGATCAAGATGAAGATCAAGATCATCTTGCACAAGCATTTTATGAAGATTACTTGTGTAGTTTAGGATAGAACATTTACTTGTAATTTTCCTTTTTCTTTTTCCATTTATTCAATTCTTGTAATGTGTTGTAAATTCATAATCCAATTCTGGATATTGTAATTGACATTGTATCTTGTGTGATTATCAATAAAGCTCCAATTTTCCTTAATGAGCTTTATATAATAGATGTACTATTTATATACTTGATTATTTATATTTGTTTAATGAATTACCTCAATTTGAATTATGAAATAGTCATGTGATGTTTGAATTTGAAATTCAACTCAAGTTGTTTGAATTCAATCATGCAACTTAATATTTGTGATGAACTATTCCCCTCTCTTCTCAAAAACCCTAATTGAACTAATTGAGGTGCAAGTTTATCGCACTCTCGAAACCCTAACCCTGTAAGGTGTCGAGAGAGAAACTTGTCCCCCTTCGATGCAGTTTTCTTTTAAAAGCGCGAAATTTCCCCAGGATTTACGATGCAATGCACATCCCTTTCTAAAATCTACCCCTCGATCGTCTCTAAACCTGGGACATTACAGCCTTTCTCCCTTAAACAAAACTTCGTCCCGAAGTTGTGGTTGTAATACCTGAACAGTTCTGGGTAAGACTTTCTCAGGTCTTCTTCCTTCTCCCAGGTGGCTTCCCTCTCAGGATGATGCTTCCACTGAATCTTGCAGTACTTAATGGCTCTATTACTGAGTTGTTTCCAATTTTCCTCAAGAATCTTGGCTGGCTTCTCGATATAGGTCAAGTCTGGTTGTAACTCTAGCTCATCATGTGATACTGGCTCGTCTGGGGTCTTTAAACATTTCCTGAGTTGAGACACATGGAATACATTGTGAACTTGAGCTAACCTTCCGGTAGATCCAATTCAAAGGCTAATCCTCGGTTCTGACTCAGTATCTTGAAAGGTCCGATGTATCTAGGGCTAAGCTTCCCCTTTACTCCGAATCTCTGAAGACCTTTCATCGGACTTACCTTAAGGTATACCATGTCTCCAACTTTTGGCTCCCATGTCCTTCTCTTTTGGTCTGCATAGCTCTTATGTCGGCTTTGGGCTATTTTGAGTCTATCTCTTATGATGTCGATGACCTGCTGCTTTTCCTTCACATAGTCTGGATTGAACTCTTTGCTTGAGCCTGCCTCGTACCAACAGATAGGTGATCTACACTTTCTTCCATACAGAGCTTCAAACGGTGCCATCTTGATAATGCTTTGATAGCTATTGTTGTACGAAAACTCTGCTAGTGGTAAATGCTCCTCCCATGATCCTCCGAAGTCTAGGGCACAAGCCCTAAGATATCTTCCAATATCTGATTTGTCCTCTCTGTTTGTCCACCTGTCTGAGGATGATAGGCGGTGCTATAGTCTAACTTGGATCCTAAAGCTTCATGTAGTTGTTTCCAAAATGCAGATGTGAATACGGATCCTCGATCTGATACTATCTTCTTGGGCACTCCGTGTTTACTCACAATCTCTTTGATGTAAAGGTCGATGAGTTTTTCTCCTTTGTCATGCTGGTTTACTGCTAAGAAGTGTGCACTCTTCGTCAACCGGTCCACGATTACCCATATCATATCCTTCTTTTTATTAGTCATGGGTAGTCCGGTGATGAAATCCATTCCTATCTCTTCCCATTTCCATTCTGGGATTGGTAAAGATTGCAACTGTCTTGCTGGACTTTGGTGTTCAGCCTTCACCCTTTGACAAGTATGGCACTCTGCCACGTATTGCGCTATCTCTCTTTTCATGTTATTCCACCAGAACAATTCCTTAAGATCCATGTACATCTTTGTACTTCCCGGATGTATAGAGGACGGTGTTTGATGTGCTTCCCGGAGTATAACTTCTTTGATCTCATCAATATCCGGAACGCAAATCCTTTTCTGAAACCAAAGTGATCCCGACTCTCCTCGGTGAAATTCTGATGGTCTTCCTTCATCAATCCTTCTCATCTCCTCCACAATGAATGGATCATCCAATTGACCCATGATTATCTCATTCTTTAGATTAACACTTAGTTCATCGGCTACTTGTAAAGCTGATAGTCCTTCATGAGCTTCCTTCTCCCAAAGTTGTATTTGAGCTTGGATTATTTCCTTCTTCAACTCCGGTGCTATTTCTTGTTCCACTCCTCTAGTGCTCTTCCTACTCAAGGCATCTGCTACTACGTTAGCCTTTCCTGGAGTGTAATTGATGGTCAAATCATAATCTTTGATCAATTCAAGCCATCTTTTCTGTCTCATGTTGAGTTCCTTCTGAGTGAAGAAGTACTTGAGACTCTTATGATCTGTATAGAGCTCACACTTGGCTCCATAGAGAAAATGTCTCCAAGTTTTTAGTGCAAATACGACTGCTGCTAACTCTAGGTCATGTGTTGGATAGTTCACTTCATGAGGTCTGAGTTGCCTTGATCCATACGATATTACTTTCCGATCTTGCATGAGTACGCAACCCAATCCATGTTTGGATGCGTCACAGTAAACGGTGTAATCCTTGCCAACTTCCAGAACTGCTAACACCGGTGCTGTGGTGAGTTTCTCTTTCAGAGTTTGAAAACTCTTCTCACACTCTTCAGACCACACGAACGGTGTGTTCTTCCTTAACAGCTTAGTCATTGGTCCTGCTATCTTAGAGAATCCTTCAATGAATCTCCGATAGTATCCTGCCATTCCTAAGAATCCTCGGATTTCTTTGACAGTCTTAGGTGCTTCCCATTCTAAAACTGCTGCTACTTTGCTTGGGTTAACTGCTATCCCATCCTTGCTGATAACATGACCAAGAAATTCTACTTGATCTAGCCAAAACTCACACTTGCTGAATTTGGCGTAGAGTTGATGTTCTCTTAGTGTTTATAACACTATCCTAAGATGTTCAACATGTTCAGCTTTATCCTTGGAATATATCAAGATATCATCGATGAATACGATGACAAACTTGTCTAGACATGGCATGAAGATCTTATTCATAAAATTCATGAAGATTGCCGGGGCATTGGTTAATCCAAAAGGTACTACTAGATATTCATGATGTCCGTACCTTGAGACAAAGGCAGTTTTCGGAACGTCTTCCTTCTTGATCTTTATCTGATGGTATCCGGATCTTAGATCAATCATGGAAAAGACTCCCACGCCTCTAACTTGATCAAACAGATCTTGTATTCTACGAAGTGGATACTTTTTCTTGATGGTAACATTATTCAGGTTCCGGTAGTCTCCGCACATCCTTCGACCTTCGTCTCTTTTATCCACGAATATCACTGGTGATCCCCATGGTGAGATACTCTCCTGAATGAATCCTTTCTGTTCTAAGTCATCCAATTGTTTCTTTAATTCCTTCAACTCCTTAGGCCCCATCTTGTATGGTGCCTTAGCAATCGGAGGTGTTCCTGGAATTAGGTCGATAGTAAACTCTATCTCCCTGTCTGGTGGCATTCCAGGTAATTCCTTAGGAAAAACATCCTGGAATTCATTAACTACAAGTATATCCTCCAGGTTTACTTCCTTCATGCTTTTTAACTGTAGTTCTACTTATATCTGGGTATGCTTATCTCCTTGGTAGATCATCCTACTTCCATCGGGACTCTTAAAAGACACTGTTTTGTTTGCACAATCTATCAAGGTTCCATTTTCCTCTAACCAATTCATACCAAGAATGACATCAATGTCCTTCATCGGTAGAATGAACAAGTCCGCGTCGAACGCGCACTTATTGATCATAATGACCTGTCCTTGTTTGGTGTGGGTTACTACTATCGTTCCCCCCACAGAAATTATGGTGATAGGTGTGTCTAACTTAGTGCAACTAATCCCATGTTTGATGATGAATTGTTGAGAAATGAATGATGTAGTTGCACCAGTATCAAAAAGTACTTTGCCAGGATGAGTAAGTATCTGAAGCGTACCTATCACTGCCTGATCGGAGTTCACCACCTCCTCCAGGCCGGTGCAGTTCAACTTGCCGAAGGGTTTCTTGTTCTTCCAATTCCCTCCGGTATTCCCGCCTCGGTTTCCTCCTCCTCCTGACTGTCCTCCTCCATTCTTCTTCTTAGGGCAATCCCGAAGCATGTGCCCTTCCTCGCGACAACCAAAGCATATTATCCTTGGCCTCTTGCAATCCTTGGAAAAGTGCCCCTTGCCTCCACAGCTACGGCAAACAATCTGGTTTGCAGGCTGGAATCCTTGTTGTTGTTGTTGTTGTACCTTGGCTTGAAACTCAAGCTGGTATTGGGCTTGTTGCTGACAAACCTCTTCGGCTCAAATTTGGCCTTCTTTCTTTTCTCCTCTTGCAGCTGTTTGAAGTCATCTTCAAGAGTGATGGCTGCATCCACCAACTCCTGAAACTCGGTAGCTCTCATCATCCTGAGCTGTACCTTGAACTGAGGATTTAATCCCCTCATAAACCTCTTCTTTTTCGTCCTCGGTGTTGACCTCCTCAACGGCATACCGGGACAATTTGGAAAACTCCCTGACATAAGTCAGGATGGCCTTATCTTTCTGCTCGAGACTCTCAAATTCTCGACGCTTCAGTTCTCTCAGGGACATTGGATTCCCTGAACTTCCTCTTGAACTCCTCCCACGTGAACACCTTCTCAGCCGGATAAACGGCTACTATATTATCCCACCAAGATGCGGTAGGTCCACACAACAGATGTGTTGCGTACCTGACCTTCTCTAGGTCGTTGCATCCAACCGTATTGAGCTTTCGCTCAGCATCCATCAACCAATCCTCCGCGTCCATGGGTTCGGGCGCGTATGCGAAGGATATTGGCTTAGTATTCTGGAAGTCCGACAAAGTGACTCCCTGATTTTCTGGCCTCTCCACCCTATTTTGCTGTAGCAGCTCCTGAAAGAACTTGTTCTGCTGCTCCATAGTCATGCATTGCCTTTCCTCCAACATTTGCATGTATTGGAGGAAGTTCTGCTGCGTCATAGGTGGTGGTGGTGGAAACTGGTTTCTGGCTGCTTCATCTACCTCTTCCTTCTGCTTGTCCTCGCGCTCGAGGCGCTGTGCTTCACTCTCCTCACCCGTCGCTCCCGACATTTCCCCCTAGTTCTGCAACACAAAGTGGTACTCATAGTTACTCCATGCGCAAGTTTTCTGAGCTCAACTTTGTGCACAGAACTAGTCACGCAATGGAAATCAAGAAGCAAATCCAAATCATACAAAACATATACCATGTATATACATACTTAAGTGGTTTATTACAATACTCAGTAGCGATGTGAGTATGCAAACTCACTTACTGAAGTATATTTACAAATTTCTACAAATATTACATACTACAATACATGTGGTACAACTGTATTGTAGTCTCGCCTCCCATGGTGGTCTCTAGTCGTGCTTTACTCCCGGTACATCCCGAGGCTTCCATCCGGTCGAACGTGTAGTCCTCCTGACGGAATCCGGAACATAGGGTCTTCCCGTTGGTCGGTAATCAGAATCGGAGGATGATCCCGGGGAGAAATCTGTGTTCATGAACTGATTATTCAATGCATCATAATCCACCCACAGGGTGTACTCCCCGTGACTCCGCCATAGGCATTCCCACCATCCGTATCCGACTCGATCGGTATCGGATACTCCTCATAGTCTCCCCTACTATACCGATGGTTGCAGGACCCGGGTTGTGGCGTCCTCATCCATCTCGGGATTACATCTAATCGAATCACTATAGGTTCCCGTGTATGATCCCCAACGCCAACCTGTGGAGTTCTCTATAGGAGTCTCGGAACGCTGATGGTTTCCGGATTCCTCTCCACCCTCATATCCTCCTTGGGAATTACTAGGAAAGTACCTAGGTGTAATGGGTGTGGTTTGTTGTTCTGGATGGTCAATACTAATGAAGTCACCAGCTGAATAAACTGGTGTGTGAACCTCACCATCCATTGGTTCTTTTCCCTTTGACTCCTCCTTGGGCTCAGTGAATTCTTCCAACATTGTGTCAATTGCTCCCGACAGATGTCGGTTCAACTGAAAGAACAATGTCAGTAGGTTGCGGCAGTTATCCATGTGCTTAGCGGCTTCTGCTGGTTTTCGCTTTGCAAGCTTGAAGTGGTTAAGCATAGGGTCATCTTCCTCCTCCATGTGTGGAATGTGCGTGAATTCGGAACCAATAAGCTCTTTGGTCTTATGTTCCCGGATATCAGTGATGGCTTTCATTATGGCTATGTGGTAGGTTGTTCTTATGGTTCTAGCCTCGCCTGCTGGCATCACTACACTCATTCCTAGGGATTCTGGAAGTCTTAGTCCTACCCTACACTTTGCCAATACTGTACCATCATAGTACATGTATTTCATTACTTGGATCTGGGGATCGCACCCAAATTCAAGTAACATAGCACGAAGAATGTCTGCGAGTCCTCCATCATAGTCACTCAAGGTTGATTCCTTCACTTTCACGTTACGTCTAGGACGTGAACTTGCCATAGTTGGCTATAGATAAGAAAGAATATAATATTAGTAATAATGCATCATAATAGAGATAATAAAGAATTATCGCACTAAAAGATATGATTGTTTTATTCTCAAGTGAATATACACCATATTTTTAGAGAATTCTTTACTAATCCTATTTGACTCCTAACGTTCTGTCCCATTTACTAGGTTCCAACCTAAGGTCAAAGCTTTTGCTCGATACCAACCTGTGGTGACCACGCATACCACTGCATGTTGTAATATGCCAGTCGTTGATATAACATTCACGAAGTACCAATCCGCAAATATTACACCCCTCAGAGTAGTACAACAGAACATAGCAGGTCCATAACTCATTCATTTATTATTACAAGCAACATATACATGTCATCTCGGAGTTCCTCTTGGGTCCTAAGAGGAATACTCCTGGGTTCGAGGTGAACCCGACTCAACTTACAATATAGAAGTCTTACTAGATTATACATTTATTCTCAATGAGCAGTTAAGTGCTAAGTGTTCGCACTGCTCGGATACTACTACTACTAGGTAGGTCTAAGCTTGTTCTCCTCCGGAACCCTCCCCGGTTCCGTAGACGATGAGGTAGTCAACTCCTTCTATACCTCTGGAGAGGTACGGTTCTTCATAGCGAGATGTCTTCCGCTCCTTCGGAGTCGTTGTTGTCCTCCTCAAGTCGATTCGGACAATCTAAGCGGGGATTTAAGAGTGGTATGAGTACGAGCGTACTCAACAAGTTCATTATAGAAAAGAGGTGTTTAATGCACTAGCTACGATATCAGACCAAAAAGTCTAATACCAATGCAGGTTTTGATAATCATTTCTTCAAGAGGTTGCTTTTATTCAGAAGAACTATGTCCGTCAGCCTTCACCGGTTTACTAGAACTTCATGGAGTTTCTTTCCGGCAGCGTTCGCAGTTCCAAAACCCGGAACAGGGAGTGACAGGTCACGATTCATTACACTCTGCAGAGGTGTGTTGCTTTACCCATAAGAGATCTTAACCTTGGTGCCAACCGGGCAGCTTTCCCGTCCACACTTCCTTTGGTGTGAGGCCCGGTATAAGGTCTAGCCAATCATGTTCCTCCGCTACCTCCAACACCCACCCTTTGTTGCAATTTCGACCTTGGGTCCTCGCCGGCCAGAGTATCCAAAGGATACCATCCGACCTCGACTAATATCAGGCATCACGGCCATCAACCTTCGCCGGTCGTTGCAACCCATCATAGACCGCAATACCGTGGGGACTTAGGACTCCCCAGCCTCACCGCTTGCTCCTCGGGCGACAAGTGTACTACGGACAATGCCGTGGGGACTTAGGACTCCCCAACCTCACCGCTTGCCCCCTTGGATTACAAGTGTACTACGGTAAAGCGCATCCGTTGATGAACGAGAGGTGGAAACACTTTTGACTACTCTGTCCCACTCCAGATATTATGGTTAACATGGTTATTACGGCACAAGAATCACTGGGCGACATTTGTTGTTTAATCCTAGATGGATATAAACCTTTGCAATGGAACCTCCATCATATCAACACAATCCATGGTTCCATTGCCCACCACATAGTCATATTCATAGTTATGAAAATAGTGATTTTGCTTTTTATGCAATAGTGATAAACATAGTACTTTGCAAGTAATTTGGTAAAAATACTCAAATGACATGAGCAAGTGATGAACTTGCCTGAACACTGCAAAGTGTTGCAGTTGGATGGTGTGGACTGACCCTTGTCCTCTGTTGCTGAAAAATAGCATCATTGTCCGATAAGGGCAATGGTTAAAGAAGCAATTATGCATGCTTTCCATTTTTAGGGTTTGTTCCCCCCTTTCCGATGCTTATTATTTTATGTAAGAGGTAATTACTAAGAACAATTTAGGGATACTCTGTTTAGGGTTAAATACTACCTTGAAATGTTGTCAAGGTGTTTTTAAAGTCCAAAAGAATTTATGGACTTATTTTCATTATTGAAAATATAAAGTGTGATTTAAATGATTATTCTAATCATCAAATTAGTACTTAATCTTAGTTGTCTTCAAAAATTCCTTTTTATATTTTATTCTGATAGAGAATTTTATGCTGAGCAGTTTTCATATTTTTAATTATTTTTTAGAGCTCTTATTCATTTTCTATTTAATTTCCAAGTTTCTGGTTTAATTGAATTTGTGAAATGACTAAAGTGCCCCTGGACCCACCTGTCAGGGTGGCCCAGCGGGTTAGGTCGAACCCGAGCCGCCTGTCCGGCTCGGTCGGACTCACTCGTCCCCTTCCTCGCTCTCTCGCGCAAACCCTAACTCCTCCCGAGCTCTGGCGACTTGCGTCGCCGTCGCCTTCGCCGAATTTCTCCGGCCGCCTCCGGCCATCGCCGGCGGTGAGATGGGGCGCATCTGAACCGCCTCTCGATGGCGCACCAGATCCACCGCGTCGATCTGGTCCTCGTCGCCTCCTCTTCTCGCCCCCAACTAGTCTGCTCGCAAGGCCGTGGTGATCCGCGGCGATTCGTTGCCCACCGGCGATCCTGGCGCCGTGGTGTTGCAGGCGTTGCGGCGAGGTGGTGCCTGGCGCCACCGTTCGCCCGGCGTGTGCCACCGTGCCGCCATGGCCGTGCTTCTCTCCGCTTCACCTGTAAGTTCTCCCCTCCTCCTTCTTCCTCTACTCTGCCTCCTCGCTGAGCTGCGGCTGATCCTTCCCAGGAGAAGGCCATGCCTTGCTGCTGCTCTACTGGCCGCTGTTGCTGTGCTTGCTATTGCTGTGTCCATGTTGCTGGCTCTCTGCTGCTGCCATGGTTGCTAGCTATTGCTGAGGCTCTATTTGCTCTCCTTATGTTGCTATACTCCCCATGCTCTAGCCTATGCTATGCTGGTGTGCTTCTCCCACTGGATTATGGATATGTGCTTACCTTCTGTGTTGTTGTGGCTCATGAGCACTTGCTCATGGGCATTCTAGGATGCTCCTGCTAAGCTAGCTTGATCCTGGGCTTGCTACTGGTACTGTGCTCTTGTTGTGTAACCATCTATCTTCCCCTGGCTTGATTTCTGTGATGAATCCTTGCATTATTGCAAGTGCCAGTGCCTCTATGTGTTGTACATTAAGCTCTAGCTCATGGTAGGGCTTTTCTAGGCTGGTCTGTTATCTAGCTACTTCATTTCTTTTCTGATGTGCTTCTGGATACAATTAGAAACTTGTTTATATGATTATCTGTGAAGCAATTCATTATGAGATGTGGCTGTTTAATTCATATTGTCAATGTAATGGTACTGTGCTAGGTTCTAGCATGCCTTAGCATGCCCTGGCATGCTCTGTCATGCCCTAGCAAGTTCCTGATGATCATATGCTCATCAGTTGCTTGTAAAGGCTGTTGTGTTACGACTGTGCCTCACTGCTGCTCCTCCTTGTGTCTGTGTGACACCAAAATCTGTATTGGTGCTTGCTTTTGCTTGCTCAAGAAACTGCTGATGCTTGCAATGATCCCTTGGATCATATGCAAGGTGCTGGTGCTTTGATTACTTGTGTAATTCATTTATCTGTATTACCTTGCTTTACTAAATGGATAAGTGATGTGAACTGCTTTGCAGTAATGATCATTTCATTAAATTTGGCAGGGCTAGATGGATGCCAACCTTTGGTTGGGTACCCTAGCCCTCCTTTGAACCCTTCTGGGTGATGATAGTTTTGCTTGGCTGTAATTTCTTGTGGTTGAGGTGACCCTAGCAGTAGCTATCTGCTATTCCAGGGTAGCTCCCCTCTCTGTGGCTTGTGTTGGCTTGGTGAATGCATTACTGGTTAATTCCTTTTTGGATTGCCAGTGGTCTTTGATGTTGAAAAAAATGAATAGACATCATATTGTCTATCTGTCTGATGGTGTGCTAGGTTTTAGGTGCTAGGTGACTTTGGCTGGATAGATAGGATCATTTCCTTGCTGGATTGCCTTGGTTATGCCATTGTTTTGGTCTAACCAGTGTTCCCTTGGTGATTTCCTATTGGCTTCACCCATATTTGCTTGCACCAACTGACTTGGTAGCCAGATGATGACACAAACAGGGTACTCACACCCTATGGCTTGTGTGTGTTTGATGCACATTCTTATTTATGAGCAAAACAGATGCTTGTTCATGATTTTCTGTGTATACCTCACTCCAGCTCCTAGAATGAGTGTTGATGTAGAGGATTTGCTTTTGGTTGGATTTATGTGCTTGCCCTGCTCCTCCTGGCTTGCTGGTGATGCTTGGTTTGCTTCTGTTGGTTATTGGAATAGGTTGAACAGCTGTGGCTGTTCTTCCTGTTCTTGCTTTTCTTGGTGTTCTTACCCTGGTGATGCTTGTCGATGAAATGGCTAGGGTTTGGCTGTGAAAAGTTTATATATGCCCCTCTCCTTGCCTCTTTGGTCGACAACAGGGCCTGGCACCATTTTGGTGACTCCCCTGGCTGTGTGTGCTGGTGGGCATGCACACTGCCTTCTGAGCTGCCTGTGTGGTTCCATGTTGGGACTTGGTCCATTTGGTGGATCAGCTCGGCTGATCTTGATAATATCCTCTCCAGTTCATTATTTCTTTGCTAACATGCCAAGTGGCAATGCCACTTGGCATAATCCATTGTTTGTTTTGTGTGTGTGTGTGTGTGCAGGGATCAAGAGTTGATCAAGATGAAGATCAAGATCATCTTGCACAAGCATTTTATGAAGATTACTTGTGTAGTTTAGGATAGAACATTTACTTGTAATTTTCCTTTTTCTTTTTCCATTTATTCAATTCTTGTAATGTGTTGTAAATTCATAAGTCAATTCTGGATATTGTAATTGACATTGTATCTTGTGTGATTATCAATAAAGCTCCAATTTTCCTTAATGAGCTTTATATAATAGATGTACTATTTATATACTTGATTATTTATATTTGTTTAATGAATTACCTCAATTTGAATTATGAAATAGTCATGTGATGTTTGAATTTGAAATTCAACTCAAGTTGTTTGAATTCAATCATGGAACTTAATATTTGTGATGAACTATTCCCCTCTCTTCTCAAAAACCCTAATTGAACTAATTGAGGTGCAAGTTTATCGCACTCTCGAAACCCTAACCCTGTAAGGCGTCGAGAGAGAAACTTGTCCCCCTTCGATGCAGTTTTCTTTTAAAAGCGCGAAATTTCCCCAGAATTTACGATGCAATGCACATCCCTTTCTAAAATCTACCCCTTGATCGTCTCTAAACCTGGGACATTACAGCGCCCAGGGCTGTGGCTGTGGCGGAGGTGGAGGAGCCCAGGGCTGTGGCGGAGGTGGAGGCGCCCAGGGATGTGCCGGCGGTGGAGGAGCCCAGGGGTTGTACGGCGGCCGTTGTGGCGCCGCCGAGTCCTGGAGCGCTAGTCGTAGGGCTTCATCCTCCGACAGGCCCGGTGGCATGAAGCTGGTGGCGTACCGGGGCAGCGCCGGCTGCATAGGTCAGTCGTTCTCGGAGACGAGGACGCCGAGCTTCGCCATCTCCTTGTCCGTCATGTTGTCCGGGAACTCAAAGTTGCGGCCCTCCGCCATGGCCAGCTGCCAATCCTGGAACACGATCGCGACGTAGTCGTCGCTCTCGTCCTTGACCTCCTCGTTGTGGTACGCCAGTGCCTCGATGTAGTCATCGTCGTACTGCGCAGGCGTCGGCGCCTGGTGCGCACGCGTCAGCGCAGGCTGTCTTCGAGGACGAGGCGGCGGTGGACGGTCGAAGGGAAAGTCCATTTCGCCCATGAAGCCCGCCCTCCTCCTCCGATCCGTCTCGGACACGAGATACGTGCGCGAGCCATCAGAGTCGATGGCGTACGCCGGATCGGCATGGAGGTCCGGCGGCAGGTGCCGCCTCCTTCGCCGGATCTCGGCGCTCCTCTCTGGCTGGCGCGCAGGCACCGGATGGATGGACACCCGGCGGTAGCTGAGCTGCCAGCCGCCAGGCATGTGCACGTCCCTCCAGGCGTCGCACGGCGTCCAGTTGGCGTGCATCAGCCTCCACACGCTGACGGGAAGCGGCATCCTTCTCGGCCGCTCCTTCTTCTTGGAGCCGCTGCCGGACGCCTCGAAGTTGTTTTTCTTCTTCCCATGGTCCTGCGGCGGCGCGCGGCGATGGAGGTGGGAGTGGAGGTGTAGGCGAGGGCAAGAACTGTGCCGGTCGACTTTTAAAGCCGGCCGCACGCGGGATACGATGCCATTGAAGGCGGTGCAGAAGCCTAGCCGCCACCCGCCAGTGCGCGCGCAGAACATCCAGCCGCGCCATTGAAGGCGAAGGCTGCGACGCAGACGCGAAAGCGCTGACCGTGGAAGCACTGGCCGCGGAAGCGATGCCCTTGATACAGGGTCGCTGCCAGGCGGACCCGTGGGGGAAGCGAGCGGATGCTCGGCGCGACCGCGCAGCGTCCGCGAAGAGGCAAACGTGCCGCATATTTGCGCCGCGTTTGCGTCGCCGCGAACGTCCCGAACACGATGCGTCGCCCCGCTGGAGCAGGGTGCAGACGCATTTTCGGTCCGCGGGGACGCAAACGGTCGCACAACGTTCGTTTGCGTCGCCCCGTTGGAGATGCCCTTAGAGCAAGTCCAACAACTCCCCAATATTTCTCCCCTATATATTCTTGTAGGGGCTTCCCTATAAAGGTTCTTCCCCTAAATTTTGTTCATTTCCAACAGCTCCCCCATACTCTCTTCCCTATACCACATTCACCTATTTTTTAAGAATATTTTGTACCTAACTTCACAAATAATAGAGCATCAATGACCTAAGTAGGCATTAACTCTATTATTACTTGTATAGGGGAGGCTTCCACCACCCCAATGTATAGGGAAGAAGGAGGGGTGGGTTGGGGATGCGGATTTATTGGGGGCATGTGTAGGGTGGCTGTTGGAGGGTGTTTTCTCCTCTTTCTCCCCTACGTTTAGGATTGGGGAGGTTATAGAGTGCCTCTTGGACTTGCTCTTGCCACAAACAGCACAATTGCCCTCGGCCCGTGCCTTGGTGCTATGACTACCTCTTGTCACAACAACACAATCGAGTCTAAAACCAGCATGCCATCCTAGTATCTCGCTCTCGCCATGGCCTTGACAATGGCGGTAATGGTGACCTTTGGTCACAACAACACAATCGTGTTTCGGAGCAACCACATCGTCCAATTGTCGGTGTCCTCTTTAACATCACAGCGATCGGCGTCACAACCATTAAGGAGGGCTGTTGTGGCTATTTGCAACTCCTCGTCGAAGGTTGTCGCCCTGCGTTCTTTGTTGCCACCGATATGGGCTGGCCCTAGGATATGCCTTTGTAATTTCCTTGCGTTGGGGTGTGTCACTCTCTTCTTGGACTACCATCTCAATGGAACTATACTTTTGACGTAATTTTACCACCCATCATCTAATATATTGATTATCATGTATGTTGATGTGGATACGTTTATCATGGTCATGTAATCGAAGAAAAACATAATATTTTTGCCATCTTTCTATGTATGTATTATCCACAAGTTGAGTTATGATGATAGTACCATGGATTAGATATGTAATGCAAGAAACATGTAAGTTCTCCTAATGTGGAGAACATGCTTTCATGTGTGACAAATGGTCATCATTTTCACATGTTACATCTTGATCATAGTCAAAACATTAGGACTTTAATCTCCGTTTGACGTGTCGTGGCAAACAAGGACCACACGATCCGGCAAATCTAGCCTTCTTCTCCTTCAACAAACCGAAGAAAGCACTTGTCCAATCCAGTAATAGAGGACCTTGAGGCACCGTCCAACAACCACGGATTTTAGTGGAGCAAATCCATACCTTGCTTCCAAGCGACCATAGCCATGTGGGGTTTCCCAACAAGAGGGAGGGGGGATCAAATTTGATATAGCGTAAATGCATATGGGGAACTCCTCTTTCTTTTTCCTCAAAGAAATGAAGTGATTTGAGCATGGACTGAGGAACCTTTGAAGCATAATTCCTATGTGCATGCAACACACTATACACTTGCAGCGCATCGAAAATTCCTAGGCATCATCAATGGTGGTGGACCCACGAATACAAGAAGGGATATAGCGAGGCAATATTATAGGAAGTGTATGTACATTGTGATATATATCGTCAATGAGAATCAAGAAACTATTTCAGTTTATGTGGTGACTAAGTTGGGACCACATGAGCATTCAGGAAATAAAACAACCCTTACCGTGCATGTCTTTTGCTTGTTCCATTGCAGTGCAAAAGCATTCTACGCATAAATTATGCATTAAAGTCGATTTTTTCTATATTTGACTAAATTTATATAAAATATCAATATATACAATACCCAATCAGTATCGTTAGATCCATCCAAAAACATTATTTTATGTCGTACCTATCTGTTGTGTAGATAGTGATAATGATTAAATTGAAACTTTACAACGTTTCACTTAGTGCAAAATGTGGTATTGGGGATATTGGATCCATCATGGAATATATATTCACATTGTATTTGATATATTTTTGTGTAAACTTACAAACTTTGTACATAGTACAAAATTTATATGATTCATTATCTTTACTATTGGGGGAGTAGTTGTTGAGATACATATCTTGTATATCTGGATGTGTATCCTCTGTAGTTATTGTATAGCGATACATATCCTTGTATTTACTATTGGGCCCGCCTCCTTCCTTGTATAGTCGAGGACGTGACCTATATATGTACCGTCATATGCATCCGATCAATACATCGAGCATTGCATCTCCTTCCACATGGTATCAGACACCTCCTAGATCCTAAACCCTAGTCGCGCGTCGCCTCTCCTCCCCGTGCGCCGCACCCCCCCTCCCCCAACCCCTAAACCCTAGCAGCGCCGCCTCTCCTCCCTCTCCAGCCGCGCGCCGCCTCCCCTTCCTCATCATGTCAACCCCTAGCTCCAACCCCTTCGCCGACTCCTCCATCCCCGACCCCGGCCAGCTCCGCGCCGTCGCCATCACCGACCATGTCCCCGTCAAGCTGTCCACCACCGCTGCCAACTACCTCGCCTGGAAGACGTACTTCTACCTCCTCTTCCGCGAGTACAACCTGCGCGATCACATCGACGGCACCGCCGACCTCCTCGCCTCGCGACGCCGACCGGCTGGCCATCGACGCCACCATCATCTCGCCGGCTCTTCCTCACCGTCTCGCCGGACATCTTCAAGACCGTCGTTCGGGAAGGCGATGATGCCCGCACGGTGTGGGGAAAGATCAACGGCCTCTTCACCAATAAAAAGCTCCAACGTGTTGTCTTTTTGCAGCAGGAATTCTTCGGCACACCCCAGGGCGATCAAACCTTGGACGCCTACTCGCTCGCGCCTCAAGGCAATCTCCGACGAGCTCCGGGACCTTGGGTTCCGGATTGGCGACGAGCTCCTCCTCTCCACCCTCACCGCCGGCCTCAGCGAGGACCTCGGCAACGCCGCCTCCAACCTCACCCTCATGACCAACCCTACGTTCGAGCGGGCGGTCGACTACCTCCGGCTGGAGGAACGCCGGCTGAAGGGTGTGCGCACCCGGGAGGTTCACACCGCTCTATGGGCAAGCGGCAACAGCGTTCTTTCTCATGGCGGAGGAGCTCCACCGGCACCCACCCCCGCCCCTCCACACTCTGCGCCTCAGCCGCAACAGCACCAAGGAGGAGGGGGCGGTGGCCGCGGCCGTCGCCGTGGCCGTGGTGGTGACCGTGGCGGTGGCCACAACGGTGGCCCTGGCATCGTCGGTCCGCGCCCCGGGTACTCACACCCCACTCCGCCGTGGGCGGGCGGACACAACCCCTGGACGGGGGTCGTGCACGCCTACACCATGCCCGTTCCGCGCCCCCCCGTCCCCGGCACCGTCGGCCCCCGTCCGCCGACGCACCAGGCCTTCATCGCCGCGCCACCGCAGGCTCCCGCCGGCCTGCCCTACGCTCCCGTCTACGGCGGCATGATGCCGCAGGCCCCGACGGCCCACTGGGACCCCGCGCTGTACACCGCCCTTCAGCACGCCCCCTCGCCGGGCGCTTACTCTGGCGGTGGAGACTGGTTCATGGACACCGGAGCCTCCGCACACATGGCTGCTCACCCGGGTAACCTTTCCACTTCATCTCCGGCATCCACTTCCTCTCGCATAATCGTCGGTAACGGTGCTCGTCTTCCCATCTCTCATATTGGCTCCACTCATTTTCCTTCTAATTCCACACCATTGTCTCTTAATAATGTCTTAGTTTCACCACATCTTGTTCAGAATTTAGTTTCCGTCAAAACTCTTTCTCGCGATAACTCAGTAATCGTGGAATTTGACGAGTTTGGTTTTTCTCGTAAAGGACGCCCGTACCCGGATGGTTTTGCACCGCTGTGAGAGTCCCGGCGACCTGTACCCCGTTCAGCCGTCTCCCTCCACTCACGCTGCACCTCGGGCGCTCTCTGCCGGCGTCGACCTTTGGCACGCTCGTCTTGGCCATCCCAGCTCCACCTCGCTCCGCCAAATAATGAAAGGCTTTTCTTTTTCATGTAATAAAATGGCGGCTCACTCATGTGACGCCTGCCGACTAGGCAAACATGTTCGGCTTCCTTTTAGTACTTCATCCACAGTTGCATCTCTTCCTTTTCAATTACTTCATAGTGATGTATGGACGTCCCCTATACCGAGTCATTCTGGTTTTCTTTATTATCTTGTTATTCTCGATGATTTTTCTCACTTTGTCCGGACTTTTCCTCTTCGTAAGAAATCTGATGTCGCTTCAACACTCACCGCCTTTTATTCTTATGTGTCTACACGGCTTCGGTCGTCCCATCCTCGCCCTCCAAACTGACAACGGCAAGGAGTTCGACAACACCACCATCCGCACCCTCCTCTCCACCCACGGCACCATCTTCCGCCTAACTTGCCCATACACCTCCCAGCAGAACGGCGCGCTGAGCGCGTCCTACGCACCCTAAATGACTGCGTCCGTACCCTCTTGTTCCACGCCCACATGCCCCCTCAGTTCTGGCCGGACGCCCTCTCCACCGCCACCCTCCTAGTCAACCTACGCCCGTGTCGCCCTCGCTGGAATTACACACCACATAACCTCCTGTTTGGCTCACCCCCTCGTACGACGGTCTCCGCATTTTTGGTTGTCGTTGTTTCCCTAGTACCGCTGCCACCACCCCTCATAAACTCGCACCTCGCTCCATTCCGTGTGTATTTCTCGGTTACCCGGCTAACACCAAAGGCTACCGTTGCTATGATCCGGTCTCTCACCGCGTCATCACATCCCGGCACGTGTACTTTGATGAGCACTGTTTTCACTTTGCACAGGAACAGGTGAGGACTTCTCCTCCCGCGACTGACAGTCCGCGGCGTCGCGGTGAAAGTGCATGGAGCCCCCATGTGTGGTTTTGGAAATTAATGACAATCCCTATGGACTAATATTTGCATTGAGTTATATTTGCAGGAGTTGTCCATAGGCAATTCTTGAACCATATGTTGGCCTCAAGGTTGCAATAAGAAGAATTTGATGAAGGATATCAAGTGTCAAGTATGTCTTGAAGATGAAGATGAAGTGAGCCCTCAAGTTACTTCAAGACATCAACATGATGAAGAATGAAGAAATGAAGTGCAAGTTCAAGATGAGCCATCTCGAAGAGATTCTTTGCTTGAGTCTTGCCATCCATATGGTGATCATGGATATGTGAAGATGCGCCGAAGATGTAGCTCTCCCATGGTGGATTATGGGGGAGCAATCCACAAGACTTCGTCAAGCAAGCACAATCAAGAAAGGCGTTCCATCTTGTTGAGGTCAAGATCGTCATCATCGAGCTCAAGTGGAATGCGCAAGTATAAGGTTTGCTCTTGATAGGGTTTCTTTCTACCGGTCTCATAGTGTAGTTGGAGACCGGTTTATAGTTTAGTTGCCGTACTATCAAGAGGGCTCTCGAGTGAGTAACTCGATCGTATCGTTCGGGGAGAGCTCAAACCCTTGCATCCTTGCATCATCTTTCTTGGTTGTTATTTGGATCTTATCCATGTGATGTTTTAGAGCTTGTGCTTATTCTCATGACAAGCTCTAGTTCATCGAAAACGGATTTTGCATAGATCACTTGTTGCGTTTTCGAGTTTGGTGATTTTCTCGGTTTCTTATGTTGAGGTATTGCACCTCTAAAAATAATAGAAAATCCCCCCCCCCCCCACTGTTTTCCATATTTCCAACAAAATTGGTTTCACTTAAATCCGAGTTTCCTAACTCAACTTATTGCATTTTCGAGGTTGGAGGTTTTTACGGTTTGTCTTTTGCTCCTGGCAGAAGTTCCGGCCTCTTCTGGCTGAAGTTCCGCGCAGATGCTTCTCTCAGCAGATCCTCAGCGCCCCTCTCATGTAGCTCGTCGTTCGATGGCCGGAAGTTCCGGTGCTGTTGGCCGGAAGTTCCGGTCAGCGGAACTTCCGCCCAACTTCCGGGCTAGTTCCGGAAATCGGCAATTGTGGCTCAGTAATGTCCAGTATGGTTTTCTCGGAATTCCGGAACTTGGCCGGAACTTCCGGTCACTGGAAGTTCCGCCCTAGTTCCGCCCCAATCTTTTTTGACCAGGTCGTCTGACGCAGAATCTTCCTGGCGGAAGTTCCGGCCCTCCCGGCCGGTACTTCGGTGCCAGCCGGAACTTCCGGCCCTCCTGGCCGGAACTTCCGGTGTTATACATAAACGTGCATAACGGTCAGATCTGGAGCATCTTCTCATATAAATAGCTTTCTTCCCCATTGGAACAATGCACTTCTCTCACTCTCTCTCTCCTCCATTGTTGAACTAGAGAAGCTTGCACTATCTCTCAATCCCTCCATGATTCTTGCCCCCATTTGAGGGAAAAGAGAGAGGAGATCTAGATCTACATTTCTACCAATCAAATCCATCTCTTTGTGAGTGGAACTCTCTAGATCTTGATCTTGGTGTTCTTTGTGAATTCCTTTGTTCTTCCTCTCTTATTCCCCCAATAGCTTTTGTAGCTTTGTTGGAATTTGAGAGAGAAGGACTTGAGCATCTTTGTGGTGTTCTTGCCATTGCATTTGGTGCATCGGTTTGAGTTCTCCACGGTGATTCGTGGAAGTGAAAGCAAGAAAGTTGTTACTCTTGGGTTCTTGGAACCCTAGACGGATTTGAGGCCTTAGTGGCGATTTGTTGGGAGCCTCCAATTAAGTTGTGGATGTGTGCCCCAATCTTTGTGTAAGGCCCGGTTTCCGCCTCGAAGGAAATCCCTTAGTGGAACCGTGACCTACGCCTTTGTGGCGAGGGTCACCGGAGATTTAGGTGAGGCGCCTTCGTGGCGTTCGGTGTGTGGTGTGAGTACCACATCTTGGGGTGAGGCCTTTGTGGCGTTGGTGTGCATCGAGCAACCACACCTTAAGGTGAGCCTCTTGTGGCGTTCGGGAGCACTAAGCAACCGCACCTCTCCACCGGAGATTAGCACTCGCAAGAGTGTGAACTCCGGGATAAATCATCGTCTCCCGCGTGCCTCGGTTATCTCTATATCCGAGCTCTTTACTTATGCACTTTACCTTGTGATAGCCATCGTGCTTGAAGTTATATATATCTTGCTATCACATACTTGCTTGTATTGCTTAGCATAAGTTGTTGGTGCACATAGGTGAACCATAGTATATAGGCTTTGGGCTTGACAAAGTAAACGCTAGTTTTATTCCGCATTTGTTAAGCCCATCTCGTAAAAGTTTTAAATCGCCTATTCACCCCCCCTCTAGGCGACATCCGTGTCCTTTCATGCGGCCCTACCTTGGTGGAGGTCCCTGGCTCGGCAGCGCCTCCGCGCGCTCCCTCTACTACAGCTGCGACGCCTTCCGTGACGCCCTCGAGCCCTGCCTCGGGCTCACACGTGGCGCCCTCGAGCCCCGCCTCGGCGCCGCCGCCTCGCCCCGACACCGCCCGCGTCGCCCTCGAGCACTGCCTCGGGCACCGCCGTGTCATCTGCGCCCTCGACCGCGTCGCCCTCGAGCCCCAGCTCGGGCGATGCTTCGCCTCCGGCCCCGCCTCCGCCTCCTCCGCCGCCGGCGACGGGCCCCCTCACGCGCGCCCGTGCGGGGATTCGCGTCCCGAGCACGCGGTACCCCTCGGACGAGTACGTCTGCACCGCGTCGACTTCCGCGGCTTCACCAGCCACGCCGTCGCCTATGCCCACCTCTGCCCGGGCTGCTCTCCGCGACCCGCGAGTGGTTTGCGGCCATGCATGACGAGTTCGACGCCCCGCAGCGGAACCGGACATGGACGCTTGTTCCCCGCCCCCTCACGCCAACGTCATCACCGGGAAGTGGGTCTTCAAGCACAAGTTCCATTTGGACGGTACCCTCGACCGCCACAAGGCGCGGTGGGTGGTTCGTGGTTTTCGCCGGCCGCGCCGGCGTCGACTTCACCGACACCTTCGCCCCGGTTGTCAAGCCCGGGACGATCCGCACCGTTCTTCAGCTCGCGGTCTCCCGCGCATGGCCCGTGCATCAGATAGACGTCTCCAACGCCTTTCTTCATGGCCATCTCGAGGAGCAGGTCTTCTGGCAGCAGCCCACTGGGTTCATCGACAGCGCCCACCCCGACCATGTGTGCCTGCTCTCGCGCTCGTTATACGGGCTCAAGCAGGCCCCACGCGCCTGGTACCAGCGCATCGCAACGTTTTTTCACCAACTCGGCTTCCGCTCCACCCGCTCCGATGCATCGTTGTTCGTGTACAACAACGGCGCCACCACCGCGTACCTGCTGCTCTACGTCGACGACATCATCTTAACGGCCAGCTCCACGGACCTACTGCGCCAGCTCACCGACCGTCTTCGCGCTGAGTTTGCCCTCAAGGACTTGGGGCCTCTGCACTACTTCCTCGACATCGAGGTCGTACGTCGCACCGATGGCTTCTTCCTCCATCAGCGCAAGTACGCCCATGAGCTCCTGGACCGCGCCGGTATGCTTAATTGCAAACCCGCGGCCACGCCTGTCGACAGGAAGTCCAAGCTCTCTGCCACAGACGGTTCCTTGGCCACGGACGCGTCATCTTACCGCTCCATCGTCGGTGCCCTGCAGTACCTCACCCTGACTCGCCCCGAGCTGCAGTATGTTGTTCAGCAGGTGTGCCTTCACATGCACGCTCCGTGGGATCCTCATTGGGCTGCGGTCAAGCGGATCCTCCGCTACATTCGTGGTACCATGGACTTCGGTCTCTCTCTCCACGCCTCCACCGCCACGGACATCGTCGCCTACTCGGACGCCGATTGGGCAGGCTGCCCCGACACGCGTCGCTCCACGTCTGCCTACTGCGTCTACTTCGGCCCTTCGCTCATCTCCTGGTCGTCTAAGCGACAGCCCACGGTATCTCGCTCCGGCGCCGAAGCGGAGTACCGGGCTGTTGCTAACGCGGTTGCCGAGGTCTCCTGGCTGCGGCAACTCCTCGTTGAGCTCTCATGTCCCGTCGCCAAAGCCACCGTGGTCTCATTGCGACAATGTCTCCGCCGTCTACCTCTCCGCCAACCCGGTTCACCATCGCCGCACCAAGCATATTGAGCTGGACATCCACTTTGTTCGGGAACAGTGGCGCTTGGACACATTCGAGTACTTCATGTGCCCACCTCCCAACAATTTGCGGATATCATGACCAAGGGTCTCCCTATAGCATCTTTTGAGGAGTTCCGGTCCAGTCTATGCGTTCGACCAGGCGACGCTTCGACTGCAAGGGGTGTTGAGATACATATCTTGTATATCTGGATGTGTATCCTCTGTAGTTATTGTATAGGGATACATATCCTTGTATTTACTATTGGGCCTGTTATAATTGAGATGCACAATAAACGAAGAACGAAAAGTAAAACACTGCAGGGGACACGAGATTTTAACGTGGAAAACCCTTGCAACACACAAGGGAAAAACCACGGGCGCCAGCCAGCAAAAACTTCACTATTTCGGTGGTGTTTACAAACGCCGTGGGTGTACAATGATGCGATGATAACCCTAGCGGCGGCTTACAGGGAATATAAATACGCTTCGGCCCAAGCCTCCGGCGACGGGCCTCGCTCCGCTCGTCAGAAGTTAGCCTCCCTTTAGTACATGAATTTGGATCACAAAATAACAAACTCCACCTTGAGACAAATTCCTTGTAGCATGAACTTCAACAATCACCGAATCAACAAAGAAAACACTTGTCGGCGCCAATAGCCACTTGGGCTAAACGAGTTATACCAACCAAGCTTGAGCAAAGCTCAAACTTGGACACGGGACATGCTTAGTCATCATATCAGCAGGATTATCATGAGTACTAATCTTGCATACCTTCACTTTACCTTTTGCAACCACATCTCCGATTGCGTGGTACTTAATATCAATGTGCTTTGTCCTATCATGGAACATCTGATCTTTAGTAAGATAAATAGCACTTTGACTCGTCATCGAACAACTTAATGCAAGAATTATCTCCACAAAGCTCAAGCATATAATCCTTTCAGCCAAACAGCCTCTTTACCTGCCTCAAGCAATAGCCATGTACTCAGCCTCGGTAGTAGATTGTGCAACAAGCATCCCGCAAAGTAGCCTTCCAGACTAACGAAGCACATCCACCAACAGTAAACACATAACCTGTGAGGGACCTTCTCTGATCCAAATCGCCAGCATAATCTGAATCCACATATCCGGCGAGCCCCTCACCAATCCTGCCAAACCTCGCGAGAGTTAGTTTGTCGCGGCTCAATAATATGGTGTCACGAAAATTACTGAAAGAATTAGGCAGCGAGCATAAAAGAAGAAGACCTAAATCCTCATCCTCATACTTAACTTCTATAGACCGCAAATCGAAACAATCTCTTTCCGGGAAGATAGGTGATTCATTACCGAACCTCCCTCTTGCAACTTATGCGAGAACAGCTTCATCTTCACGTGCAATCTGCCCGTGAGATCCTTGGACAAACAGATCTCCTCTAGTTTGACCCATAACTCGGCGGTGGTTTTCTCCTGCAGCACTTCCCGCAGAATATTATTGGACAGATGGAGTTGAATCAACGATAAAGCCTTACGGTCTTTCCGCTTCTCCGCATCGGTCCAGGTATCCTTCGCTTCTCGCCGAAAGCATCGATCGCTTCATCCGGATCCGAAGATTGGGCGAGAATCGCCCTCATCTTCACTTGCCACAAAGCAAATCTCGTGGTGTAGTCCAGCTGCGGTAGATCGAACTTCGGTGACGACATCTCGTAAACCCTAGATCCAAAGAACACGGGCTCGATACCACTTGTTATAATTGAGATGCACAATAAACGAAGAACGAAAAGTAAAACACCTGCAGGGGACACGAGATTTTAACGTGGAAAACCCTTGCAACACACAAGGGAAAACCACGGGCGCCAGCCAAAGAAACTTCACTATTTCGGTGGTGTTTACAAACGCCGTGGGTGTACAATGATGCGATGATAACCCTAGCGGCGGCTTACAGGGAATATAAATACGCTTCGGCCCAAGCCTCCGGCGACGGGCCTCGCTCCGCTCGTCAGAAGTTAGCCTCCCTTTAGTACATGAATTTGGATCACAAAATAACAGGGCCCGCCTCCTTCCTTGTATAGTCGAGGACGTGGCCTATATATGTACCGCCATATGCATCCGATCAATACATCGAGCATTGCATCTCCTTCCACAGTAGTCACCAGTGCATTGCATGTGTACACGAGCACGAGCCATCAGAGTATCAGGCTATAAGATTGGAAGTTTGGAAAATCAAACTGTCAGTTGCAGATGCCCGTCGTTTAGTGGGAGAAAAGCCGTCGCTAAGCCGTGATTTTCACGAGATTCGACGATCTCAATTCTACAGACGGACTACCGGCTGACTGGACGCCTTTGTACATGCCTTAATTTGGGTTGAACTGAAACCGCACAAATTTTGGCAAAGGAACGAGCGGGCACACAAATATATACCATCCACGCCACCGCCAACAGCGTCGGCATCTCCAGGACCGATTGGCACCGACCACGCCCTCCAGTCGGGCACCGGGGATGCAGGCGGCGGCGACGTGGACGCCGACCACCTCGCCGTCCACCTCCACCTCCTGCTCCTCCTCCTCGCAATTCAAGGTTGTTTCTCCCTCTCTTCTTGGTTCTCCGCTTCATTGTATAATGTGATATTGAGGAGGACTGTTTCGTTTCAAGGTCGGGGTTGTGTCGTTGTCGCGTGGGACGAGAACCCCCTCTGCCGCGGCAACATCGTGCGCCGTGACCACTCGCCGGCCGCTGCAAGGTGAGGCTCCCGTGCTTGTTACAGCTGTACACGGCTGCCTTCGTTACGCCTATACTCACTGGAGCTAGATTTCAAAGCTACGTATAACACGCTTTGTTGCAGCAGTTGTCCGACCCATTGCCGACCCGATTCCGGTGATCGGTTCGCCATTAACCGCTGAAAGCATCGAGCTTGTTCTGGACGAAGTGCGCCCGTACCTTAAGGCGGATGGAGGAAACGTTGCCTTGCATGAGATTGACGGGAATGTGGTGAGGCTGAAGCTCCAAGGAAACTGTGGGTCATGCCCGAGCTCGGTGATGACGATGAAGATGACAATTCAACGACGCCTGATGGCTAAACTACCAGAGATTGTTGCGGTTGAAGCTATCACGGACAAGGAGGCTGGACTTAAGCTCAACGAGGAGAATGTTGAAAAGGTAAACTGATACGGTAACACTGTGGAACAATCAATAATTTAAATCAGACCGTATTAGCCTTTCTTCGTACATGGTAAAAGCAAATTTAAAAACTTCAGAATGGGGTTTACTCTGACCGTCTTTGATTGTAGGATGTTGTCATGCATTTGCTAAGTTAATCTTTCTTCGTTATCTTCAAATAAAACGCTAGTTCTGCAGTTCTTCCATTTTTATGAAACTGTATTTCCTACATATAAAATGCATAGTAAATATCAAACATAGCAGTACAATCTGGTGGTTTGGGTACTCTATACTTGGAGCAACAACCTTCCTGCCATCGCCACTATTTCTGGCCAACTTCTGTTTACAAGAGGGTATGCAATTTAGCCAGTTAAATGTTGCAGCAAATTCATCACAGTTCCATGTGGTTGGTTGTCGTTCATACTTTTGATTAGAATGACATTCGGGTACATAACACAGAGCATATTCATTTTTTATGGTTGATTAAGTGAAAATCTTCAAGTCTGCTCTACAATAGTGCCAATGATTGTTAAATACATGGGAGAAAACAATGCTGCATATCTTTCTACACCTTCAGATGATTTATCTAACTTTATTTTGCCCATATTAAAAAAAACAGTAGCTGGAGAAACTCGTGGAATTTGAAAATCTTTTGCTGACCCAATAACAGGTACTCGATGAGATTAGGCCATACCTTGCTGGTGCTGGAGGGGGCAATCTCAAGTTTGTCACAATCAACAGATTCACCGTGAAAGTCCGGCTCACAGGCCCTGCAGCAGGTGTGGCGGCCGTCCGAGGAGCAGTAGCCAAGAAGCTCAGAGAGCAGATCCCACCCATTGCAGCTGTCCAGCTATTATCGTAAAACTTGAACTGCAAAACAGTTATGTTAGCAGGGAAAGGCTGTAACTGATCAGATCACCTCTGTAGCTGGTAGCCTCATGGAAAGTTTCTCGTGTCTAGTCAGTAACAAGGTTCTTTTGATCTCTTCCTCTTGGAAAGGAAATGGAAAAGATGGATGTTGGTCGAAATTAAGTTTCTGCTTTGTCTAAAGAATTGCAAGATTTTTTTTTTCTTTTTTCGAGAGTACGCCAAAGACGTACCACATCTTCATAGAAGGCAGAGGTTTGAGTACAAAAACATCACCACTCGTTACAAGCAACGAGCGTAACCCCACACGACACCAGCTACAGACCAAACAACCACAACACAAAGCACCTGTCCTAAGCAAAGAACCAAGCCACGTCTCGGCCGAACCTCCGAAGAGGAACAACTCCCAAAAAACCTTCCTTGTCAACGCACCATCCTAAGGAGATCAATGGCGGGACTTGATCGAACCCCAGAAGCCGTCCTCATGAACATGCCAGCAATGGCGTGCATAGCGCCCTGAAGAATCGCCGTGGACCGCTGCGTCACCGGAATAATGCCGCAAAGGACCTCTGCACCGTGTCTTCAAGCACGAAGCTCCCAACAGAATCACGACGTCATAGACGCCGCCATGGTGCCGATCCGCACCGGATCGAGGCTTCCGCCCGAAGACAACCAAACTCCAACAGGGTAGGGAGAGGCCGACACTCTACGGCGACGCCTCCAAGGAGGGGAACGACATAATTGCAAGATTTTGAAAAAGAAGTAAACCGGAAAACAAAGCTGAAGAAGGTACATTTAAGGGGGTCGAAATAATGTGAAGTTCCTAACATCAACAATTAACATAAATAGAACAAGCAATCAACGGAAACGGATGAATAATGAAACGAGCAGTCATGGTGAAGCGTTCTCCAGTAGCAGTCTGTCTCTCTAGGCACGAATTCACATGATTAGTTAAAACAATTAGGATCCAGGAAATTTTCATTGATAGATGTAAACATTCACGCTGTTAGGCTGTAACGGCAGCCTTTCGAATCACACAAAAGAGAGAGCAGAAACAATAGAATTAAAGCGATCTGATACAATGGTGATTGTCATTCAACGATGCACGCCATTGACAGACATGAACGAACCAGCACTTGCGGCATTTTATTTTTCTAGAACACAGGAAGACAGGATCATTACAATTAATTGCCAGAGAAGAGCATCCGATCTAGTTCTCATCTCATATTATGATCAATACAAAGAAGGAATACATTGGATCAAACGAGACAAGGAGTAGGTCGTCCTAATATCTGTAGCTAAGATCTCACGATCTCACACGGCATCGCATCCAGAAGCAAATAGCGGCGGGAAGAGACGGGGGCGGCAGATCTAGGCGGCGGACGGGAGGATCTGGGAGACGACGAGGTAGGAGAGGAACCCGGCGAAGGCGAGCAGGAAGGCGTAATCCACCGCCACGAAGAGCGCGGTGGATCCGTGGCCCCTCTTGCGGCCCTTCTCCTCCTCCGAGGCCGCCGTGCCGCCGGCGACGCTGCGGTTCTTCGCCGCTGCGCCCATCCCGCGCGCAGACGATCTCTCCTCCGGCTGGCTCCGGCGACGGCGATGTGATGAGACGGCAGTTTGATGCGGCGATTACAGGACTGTGGAGCGGTTTGTGATTAAATTTGTAATAATAACGAAGAACAGTAGAAGAATCAGCGTGGATTCGAGATGAACAAATCGGCGCCTGTGGCCTAATGGACAAGGCGTCTGACTTCTAATCAGACGATTGTGGGTTCGAGTCCCACCAGGCGTGACCGTGCGACTAGTGTTTTTTGTTTTTATTTTATATGATGCTAACAATCCCTTTTAAAATTGTCTAACATGTTGTTTTACGTCTTGAGATTTTTTTTTACAAATGAAAATACTACCGCTCTCTTGACATTTCAGTGCCGTTTCGTGTGAGTTAACAACTTAATAAGGAATAAACATGCTAACTTTCCTATGGGTCTCTTTACTTTTTGTGTAATACAGTTGCCCTCTCCCCCCCCCCCCCCCCCCCCCCCCCACACACACACACTCGACAAAACGGCCAGACAAATGTAAGCCGGATGAAACCGAGGGAAATCATCCGCCTCACGGTCATTTATTTTCAGGTTTGTACATATATTATCTGACAACTATCACAAAAGTAGGATCAATATGTCACATAGGCAGATTCAACTTCTGAAAAGGTCTCGTTAAAAAAACTTGACGAAAAGAAATTTACAAATGTTGGTGTCTAGAGGTTGAAGACTATATGGACATAGTCACATAGAAGATGAAGATGAAGAAGAACCGCACAAAAAGTGGAAATGAGTTTCTACCGTACATGGTGGATAGTGTGTATCGATCCATTGTTTACCATGTTCGGATATTAGAGCATTTTTTCAAAACATGACCATACATTTTGAAACATGATGGTACAAAATGTCGCACGAAACTTGAAGCAACAACCAACGGCACAATAGATGCCGTGCACAATAGAAAACCAAGGTACAGTAACTAGTGTTTTTTGTTTTTATGGTGGAGTACGTGTTAACAAACCCTTTTAAAATTTGTCTAACAGTGTTGTTTTAGGCCTTGAGATAAAAAAATTTACAAATGAAATCCTACCGCTCTCTTGGCATTTCTGTGTCCGTTTTGTGTGAGTCAACAGGCGCAAATAAGCAAGGAATAAACATGCTAATTTTCATATGAGTCTCTTTACTTTTTGTGCAATATAGTTGCCCCCCCCCCCCCCCCACACACACACACTCGACAAAACGGCAAGACAAATGTAAGACGTATGAAACCGGGGAAATCAACCGCACCACGGCCATTTATTTTCAGGTTTGTACATATACTATCTGACAACTATCACAAAAGTAGGATCCATATGTCACATAGGCAGATTCAACTTCAGAAAAGGTCTCGTTAAAAAACTTGAGGAAAAGAAATTTACAAATGTTGGTGTCTAGAGGTTGAAGACTATATGGACATAGTCACATAGAAGATGAAGATGAAGAAGAACCGCACAAAAAGTGGAAATGAGTTTCTACCGTGCATGGTGGATAGTGTGTATGGATCCATTGTGTATCATGTTCGGAAATTAGAGCATTTTTTTCAAAACATGACCATACATTTTGAAACATGATGGTACAAAATGTCGCACGAATCTTCAAGCAACAACCAATGACACGATAGATGTCGTGCACGATAGAAAATTAAGGTTCAATAACAAGAGCTCCGAGAAAATGAAAGCCTCCAGAACATGTCATTGGTCCTGAGAACTAGCCATTAACTTGGCAGAAACTTCCAACATAGTAGCGCAAGCACTTGTTTGTTGACACCGAAGCAACGATGCCTCAAACATCAGTTGCATAAACTTTTTTTACTAGAGATTAGAGACACACATCAATGTAGAATAAAAAAGGTGACAAAACTTGGAGAATGTATTCATTCATTGTCAGCAAGAAGCACCACAACATCTCCAAGTTGACTCCCTATATTAGGATAGAAGATCTAAAGGACAACAAGAAGAAAAAATACGTAGGAGAACCCGCGGCTGCACCCACCCCAAATTTCACCCTCTTTTCCGCATATGTATCGGTCTCTGGTACTCTCGACTAGGTAGGGCCTATTTGACGTCATACTCAGCGCATTAATCACCAAACAAATATGCATTTATGTACCTGTGGCTACTAAGACCATATTAATACCCACCATTTCGCTGTTCACTTCCTTTTTCTCCGTATCAGCTCCTCCTAGGTCTTACATCCATAAGTATTCATCTTTTGTTCTCGATCTACCATCAGTTCAGCCATGTCCATAGGTCGCACTTGGTTCATTTTCGTTGCATTAGATTTGTATGTGCAACTTGGATACAAACATTTCTCCTTACTCGTTGTCCATAACTGGTGCTTAGAACATTGTGGTTCAGATCCAAAAATTTATTCTATCAAAAGATTTGGATTTTTGTCTACTACAACCTTGACCGTCCTTTTGCTCCTCTATCTGCTCCAGGATTACAATCACTATGTGTATGTGATATTCACCTAAGAAGGGAGGCGTGTTCCAGGACGACGAGATTTTTCTGAAGCTTGAAGACGAGATACCTATTTGTTTAGTTGGTATACACATTAATTTTTGGGGCATGCACTATGCACATGATCATGTACCGAACTGTTCCAATGAGGACACCACATGCCCATTAAATGTTAGCATATGTGTATTCTTGTTCTACATGTGAAAGGACACGGATGTCGCCTAGAGGGGGGGTGAATAGGCGGTTTAAAACTTTTACGAGATGGGCTGAAAGAATGCGGAATAAAACTAGCGTTTACTTTGTCAAGCCCAAAGCCTATATACTATGGTTCACCTATGTGCACCAACAACTTATTCTAAGCAAAGGTTCACCAATGTGCACCAACAACTTATGCTAAGCAATACAAGCAACTTATGTGATAGCAAGATATATAACTTCAAGCACGATGCCTATCACAAAGTAAAGTGCATAAGAAAGGAGCTCGGGTATAGAGATAACCGAGGCACGCGGGAGACGACGATGTAGCCCGAAGTTCACACTCTTGCGAGTGCTACTCTCCGTTGGAGCGGTGTGGAGGACAAGTCACTCCAAAAGCACGAGGGCCACCGTATTCTCCTCAAGAATTCCCACCAAGAGGGATGTCCTCGAAGCACTATGTAACCTTAGGGAGGTTACCGAACCCGCACAAAGATTGGGGCTATCTCCACAACTTAATTGGAGGCTCCCAACAAATTGCCACATAAAGGCCTTGCCCTTGAAGAATCTCCACAACTTAATTGGAGTCCCTAAGAACACCACTAAGATGCCACAAAGGCCTTGCCCTTGAAGATTCTCCACAACTTAATTGGAGTCTCCAAGAACACCACAAAGATGCCACAAAGGCCACTAAGCCGTCTAGGGTCCAAAGACCCAAGAGAAACAACCTTCTTGCTTTCACTTCCACGAATCACCGTGTAGAACTCAAACCGATGCACCAAATAATGCAATGGCAAGAACACCACAAAGATGCTCAAGTCTTTCTCTCTCAAATTCCAACAAAGCTACAAAAGCTATTGGGGGAATAAGAGAGGAAGAACAAATAAGAGGAGGAACACCAAATTTCTCCAAGATCTAGATCTAGTGGATTCCCCTCACAAAGAGAGGGATTTGATTGGTAGAAATGTAGATCTAGATCTCCTCTTCCTTTTCCCTCAAAAAGATTCAAGAAGCATAGGAGGAATAGAGGGAAATGGCAAGCTCTCGAGGTCAACAATGGTGGAGAGCAAATGGGGGGAGAGTTGGCAGCCCAAGGAGGAAGAAGGGGTGCTTAAATACCCCTCCCATCGAAATATGACCGTTTGGGTATGCCCATGCCAGATTATCCGGGGCCGGATATTTGCAAAAATCCGGCCCCCGAAAAATGGCTAAGGACCAGAAAAAACGTGCCCCTGGATGGGGGCCGGATATTCGACCGGAATTTTCCAGAGACCGGATTTTCCGGGGGGCCGGATTATCCGCCCCTAACTTGGACCGGAATATCCGCCCCCTGAAAACTGGCAGAAACATCAAACTGGAATGGGCATAACTTTAGCATCCGGACTCCGATTTTGATGATCTTGGGCTTGTTTTAAAGCTAGGAAAAAGCTCTACAAGATCATGCAGGGAACCATCATAATCCAACAAAGTAGGATAGAAACAAATGATGAAAGGTTTGACCTATCTAAAAAAGACATACCGGTAAAAACCTCCAACCTTGAAAATGCAACAAGTTGCCCGTGCAAAAACCATTCTTGATGAACTAGAGCTTGTCATGAGAATAAGCACAAGCTCTAAAACATCACATGGATAAGATCCAAATAACAACCAAGAAAGATGATGCAAGAATGCAAAGGTTTGAGCTCTCTCCGAACGATACGATCGAGTTACTCACTCGAGAGCCCTCTTGATAGTACGGCAACTAAACTATAAACCGGTCTCCAACTACACTATGAGACCGGTGAGAAAGAAACCCTATCAAGAGCAAACCTTATACTTGCACATTCCACTTGAGCTCGATGATGACGATCTTGACCTCAACAGGATGGAACGCCTTTCTTGATTGTGCTTGCTTGACGAAGTCTTGTGGATTGCTCCCCCATAATCCACCATGGGAGAGCTTCTTCTTCGGCGAATTTTCACATATCCATGATCACCATATGGATGGCAAGACTCAAGCAAAGGATCTCTTCGAGATGGCTCATCTTGAATTTGCACTTGCACTTCTTCATTCTTCATCATGTTGATGTCTTGAAGTAACTTGAGGGCTCACTTCATCTTCATCTTCAAGACATAATTGACACTTGATATCCTTCATCAATTTCTTCTTCTTGCAACCTTGAAGCCAACATATGGTTCAAGCATTTCTTCATGGCAAGCTTCAAGCTTATGATCTCTTCGAGTTGGCTCATCTTGAACTTCCACTTCATTATGTTGATGTCTTGAAGTAACTTGAGGGCTCACTTCATCTTCATCTTCAAGACATACTTGACACTTGATATCCTTCATCAAATTCTTCTTGTTGCAACCTTGAAGCCAACATATGGTTCAAGAGTTGCCTATGGACAACTCCTAAAAATATAACTCAATGCAAACATTAGTCCACAGGGATTGTCATTAATTACCAAAACCACACATGGTGGCTTCATGCACTTTCAATCTCCCCCATTTTGGTTATTGATGACAATCTCTTTGAGAGGGTTTATATAAGGAATTGAAGTAACAAACAAGTTGAATATATAGAGCAAACTCCCCCATAATATATGCGTGTGTGAATGATCTTGACTTTCATTGCATATATTGGCATTCAAAGCCTAGTGGAGTTTCCTCTAACTATTCAACTATGCAAAGCAACAAGATGCAATGCAATAAAGGCACATGCTTAAGCGCAAAGCAAAGACATAACCAAATTCCCTTAAACCCTCCAAACTTCTCCCCCATTGGCACCAATTGCCGAAATGGGTGAAAAATTTAGAAGGCCAATATAGTGAGAGTTCCTCCATAGCGTGTGCATTTCTCATAATTTGAGTGGAATCAAATGCACGTATCCAATGACGAATATTCGGAAGGAATCACACTATAGATAGGATCAAAGATTGCAAAAAGATAACAAAGTCTAGAAGCTTCAACAAATGAAGCAAGCAACCAAATGAACCACAAAGAAGATACCAAAAGAAAGATAGATATTATGATAAGATCAAGAAGATTGCTCTAAATAATATGAGGAAGCTCCCCAAGGTTTGTGCACAAAACTAGACAATTTGCATTGGAGTATAAAGTGCACAAACATGGAATCATCACTCCCATAATATCATTCAAAAACAAAAGATACCAAGTGAATCAAACTCTAATGATCACCACAAGATAGTGCTCTAAATCAAATGAGGAAGCTCCCCAAGGTACATGCTTAAATTAAAATGTTGCATTTGAATACAATATGCATAACATGGAATCCTCACTCCCTCATTACCATTTAAAACACAAACATTTGCAATAGATCATAGATAGACAAATAAGCTTAACACTTGAAACAAACAAATAGTTGAGCAACAAGTAAGAGGCACCATAATAAAAAGGCTCAACCAAGAGGATATGTTAAAGGCATGATAAAGCATATTATAAGACTATTACAAGGATGAGCAAAAAGCATCGTCATAGTCTTCAATGAATTATATTGCTTAGCATGACCAATCAACACGCAATAAATAAATAAGATATCAAAAGGAGATGTATCATCTCTTATGTGTATAAGTTTCTCTAAGTGGGCAATATCACAAAGATATTTATCCACAAAGAAACATGCACACACAAAATAGATACGCAAGAAATATAGCATGATATCCAAAATGAAGTCATGCAATATACCAATAAGAATTTTTGCTTAATAGCATGGCCAAAGGCTCAATTTTATCTTATTGTACATTCATGAATTTCAACCACAAACATCTAAAATACATCACAAATATCAACAAGGGATAGAAGATAGTTGGGATGCATTGAGAGAGGTGATTGCGCGTAGTTAACACGTCCGTTGGGAACCCCAAGAGGAAGGTATGATGCGCAAAACAGCAAGTTTTCCCTCAGTAAGAAACCAAGGTTATCGAACTAGTAGGAGCCAAGAAGCACGTTGAAGGTTGATGGCGGAGGAGTGTAGTGCGGCGCAACACCAGGGATTCCGGCGCCAACGTGGAACCTGCACAACACAGTCATAGAACTTTGCCCCAACGTAACAGCGAGGTTTTCAATCTCACCGGCTTGCTGTAAACAAAGGATTAGATGTATAGTGTGGATGATGATGGTTGTTTGCGAAGAACAGTAAAGAACAATTGCATCAGTTTGTATTTCAGATGTAAAGAATAGGACCGGGATCCATAGTTCACTAGCGGTGTCTCTCCCATAAGATAGCAGATGTTGGGTGAACAAATTACAGTTGGGCAATTGACAAATAAAGAAGGCATAACAATTCACATACATATATCATGATGAGTACTATGAGATTTAATCAGGGCATTACGAGAAAGTACATACACCGCTATCCAGCATGCATCTATGCCTAAAAAGTCCACCTTCAGGTTATCATCCCAACCCCTTCCAGTATTAAGTTGTAAACAACAGACAATTGCATTAAGTATGGTGCGTAATGTAATCAACACAAATATCCTTAGACAAAGCATCGATGTTTTATCCCTAGTGGCAACAGCACATCCACAACCTTAGAACTTTCTCGTCACTCGTCCCAGATTTAATGGAGGCATGAACCCACTATCGAGCATAAATACTCCCTCTTGGAGTCACAAGTATCAACTTGGCCGCAGCCTCTACTAGCAACGGAGAGCATGCAAGAACATAAATAACATATATGATAGATTGATAATCAACTTGACATAGTATTCAATATTCATCGGATCCCAACAAACACAACATGAAGGATTACAAATAGATGATCTTGATCATGATAGGCAGCTCACAAGATCTAACATGATAGCACAATGGGGAGAAGACGACCATCTAGCTACTGCTATGGACCCATAGTCCAGGGGTGAACTACTCACACATCGATCCGGAGGCGATCATGGCGATGAAGAGACCTCCGGGAGATGATTCCCCTCTCCGGCGAGGTGCCGGAGGCGATCTCCTGAATCCCCCGAGATGGGATTGGCGGCGGCGGCGTCTCTGGAAGGTTTTCCGTATCGTGGCTCTCGGTACTGGGGGTTTCGCGACGAAGACTATATGTAGGCGGAAGGGTAGGTCAGGGGGCCACACGAGGGCCCCACACAACAGGCCGGCGCGGCCAAGGCCCAGGCCGCGCCGCCCTAGTGTGGCGCCACCTCGTGGCCCCACTTCGTAAGTCCTCCGGTCTTCTGGAAGCTTCGTGGAAAAATAGGCCCCTAGGCGTTCATTTCGTCCAATTCCGAGAATATTTCCTTACTAGGATTTCTGAAACCAAAAACAGCAGAAAACAACAATCGGCTCTTCGGCATCTCGTCAATAGGTTAGTGCCGGAAAATGCATAATAATGACATATAATGTGTATAAAACATGTGAGTATCATCATAAAAGTAGCATGGAACATAAGAAATTATAGATACGTTTGGGACGTATCAAGCATCCCCAAGCTTAGTTCCTACTCGCCCTCGAGTAGGTAAACGATAACAAAGATAATTTCCGAAGTGACATGCTATCATAATCTTGATCATACTATTGTAAAGCATATGAGATGAATGCAGCGATTCGAAGCAATGATGAAGATAATGAGTAAACAAATGAATCATATAGCAAAGACTTTTCATGAATAATACTTTCAAGACAAGCATCGATAAGACTTGCATAAGAGTTACTCATAAAGCAATAAATTCGAAGTAAAAGCATTGAAGCAACACAAAGGAAGATAAAGTTTCAGCGGTTGCTTTCAACTTCAACATGTATATCTCATGGATAATTGTCAACACAAAGCAATATAACAAGTGCAATAAGTAAACATGTAAGAATCAATGCACACAGTTGATACAAGTGTTTGCTTCTAAGATAGAAAGAATAGGCAAACTGACTCAACAATAAAGTAGAAGATAGGCCCTTCGCAGAGGGAAGCATTGATCACTATATTTGTGCTAGAGCTTTTCATTTTGAAAACAAGAAACAATTTTTTCAACGGTAGTAATAAAGCATATGAGTTATGTATAAGACATCTTATAAGTTGCAAGCCTCATGCATAGTATACTAATAGTGCTCGCACCTTGTCCTAATTAGCTTGGGTTAACACTGATTATCATTGCATAGCATATGTTTCAACCAAGTGTCACAAAGGGGTACCTCTATGCCGCCTGTACAAAGGTCTAAGGAGAAAGCTCGCATTGGATTTCTCGCTTTTGATTATTCTCAACTTAGACATCCATACCGGGATAACATAGACAGCAGATAATGGACTCCTCTTTAATGCTTAAGCATTCAACAACAGTTAATATTCTCATAAGAGATTGAGGATTAGCTGTCCACACTGAAACTTCCACCATGAATCATGGCTTTAGTTAGCGGCCCAATGTTCTTCTCTAACAGTATGCATACTCAAACCATTTGATTGTGAGAACCGCCCTTACTTCGGACAAGACGAACATGCATAGCAACTCACATGATATTCAACAAAGGTAAAAGAGTTGATGGCGTCCCCGAGAAAACATGGTTACCGCTCAACAAGCAACTTACTAAGAAATAAGACACATAAGTACATATTCTTCACCACGATAGTTTTTAAGCTATTTTGTCCCATGAGCTATATATTGCAAAGGTAAAGAATAGAAATTTTAAAGGTAGCACTCAAGTAATGTACTTTGGAATGGCGGAGAAATACCATGTGGTAGGTATGTATGGTGGACACAAATGGCATGGTTATTGGCTCAAGGATTTGGATGCACGAGAAGAATTCCTCTCAATACAAGGCTAGGCTAGCAAGGTTGTTTGAAGCAAACTCAAGTATAAAAGGTGCAGAAAAGCTCACATATGAACATATTGTAGCTATTATAAGACTTTACATTGTCTCCTTATTGTTCAAACACCTCAACCAGAAAATATCTAGACTCTAGAGATCAATCATGCAAACCAAATTTTAACAAGCTCTATGTAGTTATTCATTAATGAGTACAAGGTACATGATGCAAGAGCTTAAACAAGATCTATATGAGCACATCAATTGCCAAGTATCACATTATTCAAGACATTAAACCATTTACCACATGCGGCATTTTCCGTTTCCAACCATATAACAATGAATGAAATAGTCCAACTTTCGCAATGAACATTAAAAATGAAGCTAAGAACATATGTGTTCATACGAAACAGCGGAGCGTGTCTCTCTCCCAAACAAAGAATGCTAGGATCCGATTTATTCAAACAAAAAAAAAAACAGACGCTCCAAGTAAAGCACATAAGATGTGACGGAATAAAAATATAGTTTCACTAGAGGAACCTGATAAGTTGTCGATGAAGAAGGGATGCCTTGGGCATCCCCAAGCTTAGACGCTTGAGTCTTCTTAAAATATGCAGGGATGAACCACGGGGGCATCCCCAAGCTTTGACTTTTCACTCTTCTTGATCATATTGTATCATCCTCCTCTCTTGACCCTTGAAAACTTCCTCCACACCAAACTCGAAACAAACTCATTAGAGGGTCAGTGCATAATTCATATATTCAGAGGTGACATAATCATTCTTAACAGTTCTGGACATTGCACAAAGCTACTGAAAGTTAATGGAACAAAGAAATCCATCAAACATAGCAAAACAGGCAATGCGAAATAAAAGGCATAATCTGTCAAAACAGAACAGTTCGTAAAGACGAATTTTAAAGAGGCGCCAGACTTGCTCAGATGAAAATGCCCAAATTGAATGAAAGTTGCGTACATATCTGAGGATGACGCACGTAAATTGGCAGATTTTTTTGATTTTTCTACGAGGACTACTGCCCAAATTCGTGACAGCAAGAAATCTGTTCCTGCGCAGTAATCCAAATCTAGTATTGGCTTTACTATCAAAGACTTTACTTGTCACAACAATGCAATAAAATAAAGATAGAGAGAGGTTGCTACATTAGTAAACAACTTCCAAGACTCAAATATAAAATAAAGTGCAGAAGTAAAATAAAACATGGGTTATCTCCCAAGAAGTGCTTTCTTTATAGCCATTAAGATGGGCTCAACAGTTTTAATGATGCACTCGCAAGAAATAAGAGTTGAAGCAAAAGAGAGCATCAAGAAGCAAGTATGAAACAAATTTAAGCCTAACCCACTTCCTATGAAAAGGAATCTTGTAAATAAACAAGTCATGCAGGCATAATGCAACAAGCATAGAAAGGTAAAACACGCGTAACTTCAAAAATTTCAGCATATAGAGAGGTGTTTTAGTAACATGAAAATTTCTACAACCATATTTTCCTCTCTCATAATAATATCCAGTAGCATCATGAGCAAACTCAACAATATAACTATCTAATGAAACATTCTTATCATGAGTCTCATGCATAAAATTATTACTCTCCACATAAGCATAATCAATTTTATTAGTTGTAGTGGGAGTAAATTCAACAAAGTAGCTATCATTATTATTCTCATCAAGTGTACGAGGCATAGTATAATCGTAATAAAATTTACTCTCCATAGTAGGCGGCACCAAAAGACCACTATCATTATAATCATCATAAATAGGAGGCAAAGTATCATCAAAGAAAATTTTCTCCTCAATGCTTGGGGGACTAAAAAGATCATGAAAACCAGCTTCCCCAAGTTTAGAACTTTCTATATCATTATCAACAATGGTGTTCAAAGCATTCATACTAATATTACTACCAGCATGCAAATAAGGTTCCATATGTCTTTTAATTTTCGCATCAAACGATCCATGTCTTAACTCAGGAAATAGAATAAGAAGCTCATTGTTGTCCATTATGCCTAACTAGTGAAATCACACAACTTAGTGTTCTCAGGAGTATTCATTTTAACAGTAAATAAAGTAAAGCAAGACAAAAACAAAGTAAAGAGATTGGAAGTGGAGACTCCCCTTGCAGCGTGTCTTGATCTCCCCGGCAACGGCGCCAGAAAAAGAGCTTGATTGCGCGTAGTTAACACGTCCGTTGGGAACCCCAAGAGGAAGGTATGATGCGCACAGCAGCAAGTTTTCCCTCAGTAAGAAACCAAGGTTATCGAACCAGTAGGAGCCAAGAAGCACGTTGAAGGTTGATGGCGGAGGAGTGTAGTGCGGCGCAACACCAGGGATTCCGGCGCCAACGTGGAACCTGCACAACACAATCACAGAACTTTGCCCCAGCGTAACAGCGAGGTTGTCAATCTCACCGGCTTGCTGTAAACAAAGGATTAGATGCATAGTGTGGATGCTGATGGTTGTTTGCGAAGAACAGTAAAGAACAATTGCAGCAGTTTGTATTTCATATGTAAAGAATAGGACCGGGATCCACAGTTCACTAGCGGTGTCTCTCCCATAAGATAGCAGATGTTGGGTGAACAAATTACAGTTGGGCAATTGACAAATAAAGAAGGCATAACAATGCACATACATATATCATGATGAGTACTATGAGATTTAATCAGGGCATTACGACAAAGTACATACACCGCTATCCAGCATGCATCTATGCCTAAAAAGTCCACCTTCAGGTTATCATCCGAACCCCTTCCAAGTATTAAGTTGTAAACAACAGACAATTGCATTAAGTATGGTGCGTAATGTAATCAACACAAATATCCTTAGACAAAGCATCGATGTTTTATCCCTAGTGGCAACAACACATCCACAACCTTAGAACTTTCTGTCACTGTCCCGCATTTAATGGAGGCATGAACCCACTATCGAGCATAAATACTCCCTCTTGGAGTCACAAGTATCAACTTGGCCGAGCCTCTACTAGCAACGGAGAGCATGCAAGAACATAAATAACATATATGATAGATTGATAATCAACTTGACATAGTATTCAATATTCATCGGATCCCAACAAACACAACATGAAGGATTACAAATAGATGATCTTGATCATGATAGGCAGCTCACAAGATCTAACATGATAGCACAATGGGGAGAAGACGACCATCTAGATACTGCTATGGACCCATAGTCCAGGGGTGAACTACTCACACATCGATCCGGAGGCGATCATGGCGATGAAGAGACCTCCGGGAGATGATTCCCCTCTCCCGGCAGGGTGCCGGAGGCGATCTCCTGAATCCCCCGAGATGGGATTGGCGGCGGCGGCGTCTCTGGAAGGTTTTTCGTATCGTGGCTCTCGGTACTGGGGGTTTCGCGACGAAGACTATATGTAGGCGGAAGGGCAGCTCAGGGGGGCACACGAGGGCCCCACACAATAGGCCGGCGCGGCCAAGGCCCAGGCCGCGCCGCCCTAGTGTGGCGCCACCTCGTGGCCCCACTTCGTAAGTCCTCCGGTCTTCTGGAAGCTTCGTGGAAAAATAGGCCCCTGGGCGTTGATTTCATCCAATTCCGAGAATATTTCCTTACTAGGATTTCGAAACCAAAAACAGCGAGAAAACAACAACTCGGCTCTTCGGCATCTCGTCAATAGGTTAGTGCCGGAAAATGCATAATAATGACATATAATGTGTATAAAACATGTGAGTATCATCATAAAAGTAGCATGGAACATAAGAAATTATAGATACGTTTGGGACGTATCAAGAGGCAACAAGTATCACAAACGAGGATACCAAAAGAAATAACTAAATTTTCACTTTCATCTATATTGCACACGTGAGAGCCTTGAGGAATTGATATGCAATAAAATTGCTAGATAGGCATAGTTGGGATGGATGAATCATGAGCATGATTTTAATATACTTCCCAAAAATGCACTCATCTCAAATTACTCACATTCACAATAAAGAGGTTTCATTAAGACTTTTTCCAAGAAGCACAATATTTGCAAATCAAGAGATTCGTGCCAAGATGCAACCACATGGTTGGATGCTAGAAAAATATGCATGAAAAGATACTTGTTACCGAGATAGCATTGGTGTGGATGTAGTAGATATGTGTTCATTGACCATCCTAGCTTGCCTCAAGTTACCATTGAGTCACCACTTATTCCCAAGAGTGAGACAAGCATCCAATGCATATCCATTGTACCTAACACAAAGGTAAGTACAAAATGGTCCCCAATTAATTGGGTCCAAAGTAGTTAGACACACTACAACATATAGGACAAACTCCACAATTCTATGTGCATATAGATATGAAATTGAATTTCATGCACATCTTAGCCAAATTAGGATTTGATGGGGTTTACCCTATATATTGGATCAAAGAAAGTAACACATGCCATAACATATACATATATTAAATATGCATGCACAATACTTTCAAGAACCAAATGTAGATACAATTTGGACAAAACACCAAATAAATCAAGAGACAATGGTTGCCCAAATTATATCAAAGAATCAAATCAACACAAGATTGACTCCAAAGACTTATCTCATTATAAGAAGCTAATTAAACTTAAACACAAAGGAATGAGATAATCAACTCCCAAGAGAGCAAGGTTCCAACAAATAAACCAAACCCTCGACACTTTTTATGATGGCACAAAGTACCAAAAAGAAATCTATGTCTCCCAAAACAAATTTTTTGATAATGATCAAGAGATGTCAAGCATTATAACAAATATAGGAGAGCTCCCCCAAGATTAGTGCATTATCTAGGATTTGACATATGAATACAAAATGCACAAAACTAGGATCATCACGCTACCTATATCTACTAAAATGCTAAGAAAGTTTGAATAGACAAATTAGATCCATAAGATACAAGGAAGACACATGGGAGTCAAAGCACAACAAATTCATGGCAATAAATAAGGCAAATTAAACACAAGAGCCAAAGTAGATATGATCAATAAATATCTACCTCATAATTGATTACCACTTGTCCTAGGACAAGAGGTATTAGGAAATATTTCCCGGTGGTAGTTTGTAAGTATACATAAGATCATATTTACAACGAATAAAGCATATGGTAAAAGATAAGAGTTAACCATCATGCAAAGATAGTTTGTTGATAGCTTCATTTAGTCATACCACATGCAAAGCAATAGTATTCATACCAACATGCAAAGCAATTAATAGTATGACTTGAAGCACATGGTTTTCCAAAAAAAAAATGTATTGAGGGACACGTTGTGAAAAACCATGCCAAGAAAAACTTTCACAAATAAGATCCACAAAGATATTAGCAATGAAGCCATTTAAGAAATTGGAACTTGTTTGAGCAAACATGCCACATAGGAGAGAGATAATTTACGATATCAATTCTATGTGACACAACCTCAAATGTTCACATTTTCTAGGCTTGTAATATGCACAAAGCTTATTACTCCCCCATAATGTGATAAGGAATTTATTTTCACAAGAGGCAAATAAGATCCAACTAGAGATATTAATGGACATTAGAATTTGAATTTCTCATGAAGATGACATACCACATAGAGACTAGATAATCTTGCAATATCAATTCTAAGTGATATTCCTCATGTACACACATTGTTAGGATCATGAAATTCCCAAAGGAATATCACTCCCCCAAAATGGGATAGTCCATTAATCGCTCATAAGAGCCATATAAGATACAACAAGATGCAAGGAGGCTCCAACACAAATACAAATACATGGTGTGCAACCCAACATACATAGACTTGATTTCTCAAGAAAAGCAACTAGGAAGCACAACATATACAAACACATTTTAGGAACAAAACTAACACATGCAAAGGGGCGAGTAACTTTCAATATAAAAGAGTTGAGCACATGTTACCGCAAGAAGGAACATTGAATATATGATAGAAGCAAGATAACTAAAAGACTTGGCTTGAGATAATATAAATGATGAAGATCCCTTAATTCTTCATGATGTAGCCAAGTCTCCAATGCCCTCCAAACAAGCACCTATTGATCAAGTTTTGGATTGTTGGTCCCCAACTAAGTTGGGTCCTAAGAGGTTAGTCACAATAGGCTTGGCAACCCAAATGGCTCTTTTCTTGACACCACTTTGAGCACCAACATATTTGGCAAACACATTGCCACCCTCATCCTTACGAAGAGAATAAACATCATCAATGGTGATAGAGTTGGATGAGGTACCAATAGTGCAAAAGGAGGAGATGTGGCCCTTCTCGCGGCATATGTAGCAAGTTCTTTTCTTCTCCTTCTTCTCACTAGATTTCTCCTCAATGGGAGCATTGGCTTGATTCTTCTTGGGAAGTGGAATTAATTCAACTTGAGGTTGAATGTGAGTTTGAGCTTGAGGCCGCTTCCCTTTTTGCTTCTTCTTCAAAGAGCAAGATCTAACATGATACCCTTCAATTTTGCACTTGAAGCAAACAATCTTGGTCGGGTCTTTGACTTGTACTTGGCCCTTCTTCTTATTGTTGTTCTTGGACTTGTTCTTGTTGTTGGAGTTGAATCCAAGTCCACTCTTGTCATTGGGGGATTGTTGCACACTCAACATCTTGTTAAGTTTGCATTTCCCTTCATGACTCTTTACCAAGTCGTTATTCAAGGAAGTGACTTGGGCCTTGAGCTCTTTGATTTCCTCTACATGGTTAGTAACAATACAAGTACTAGAGGAAGTAGAACCTTCATTGTTAGAGCAACAAGGCAAGGAAGACAATTCATCACAAGATTTAGCAATACTATGAGTGGATGAATTACTAGGACTAGCACATTGCAATATAGCATTTTGAGTAGTAGTGCTACACATGGGGCTCACAAGGTGTTTCCTTTGATATGATAGCCTCATGAGCTAACTTTAGCCTATCATGAGAGGCTAGAAGATCCTCATGGGAGCTAGAAAGCTTTCCATGATTTTCTTCCAATTTCCCATAATTGCTAGTTAGCAATTCAAGTTGAGCCCTTAGCTCAACATTCTCCTTCAAGATAGATGCTTCACAAGAAGTAGATTTAGTAGCACAAGCATCATCACAAGACATATTAAGAAGATATGGTAACATAGCATGCTCTTTTAAATAGGAAGCTTGAAGTTGCTCATGGGACTTGGTGAGGATAGAGTGTTCGCTCTCCAAGACCTTGTGGGCCTTGTCTAGATCATCTAGATCCTTAACAAGTTTATCATGACCAACACCAACTTTGGAATTTTCCTTTTTAAGCATTTTTACTTGAGCTTTAGCATGGTCTCTTTCCTTAGTGAGTTTAAAAACTATTTCATTTTGAGACACTTCAAGGGTTTCAAGTTGCTCTTCAAGACAGGCTACGGTCTCTTGTTCTTCTTCAAGATCATTCTGATGTAGCCCCGCCTATCGTCGACACTACACCATGGCCAAGGAGTCCCCCAAGTGGACCAACAAGCGCAACCCCGACTATCATCGACGCTACACCATGGCCAAGGAGTCCCCCAAGTGAACCAACAACACAAACCCCCGCCATATATGTCAAGGTGAACTCCTTCCTCTCGACACTCGACCTCGTCAATACCTTGGATGGAATGCTACCTCATGACGGCGTGTTACATGTCATTAGGTACAAGAGTCATCGAGGAACCGGAGGGAAGGAACTCCCATGGTGCAAGGAAGAGGAGAAGAAGAAGGAAAGAAGAGAAGAAGGAAGAGGAAGAAGAGGCGGGAGGAAGAGGCCCAGCCTGGCCGGTCCGAGACCCGGTTAGACCGGACCCACAACCGGGCCGTCCGGTCCCGAGCCCGGTCAACCGGCGCCCAACCGGGCGCAGCTCCCTCGTACCGGGCGAAGACCGGAAACCTCGCAGCTTCCCGGTTCCGACCGGTCGACCGGACCTCGACCGGGACAGCCTCGGTCACAGGCCCGGTCGGACCGGACCCTTGACCGGACAGCCCGGTCACAGTCCCGGCCGACCGGACCCCAAACCGGATCCGACGGGAATGACCCACCAAACTCGCCTTAACTTATCCATTCGCGTACACTGTTCGCCCTTGCCGGCCTTGTATGCCTATATATAGACCCAAGGCACCCCCTTACCTCTTTAGACAAGATTTAGGCTTAGACATGGATTTGAGCTTTGTCTCCCTAGGGTTTCATCCCCTTTGTATCAAGGCTACCCTTCTTGGATGATTGGATTTGTGAGTGTGAGATTCTAGTGCTACCCACTCTCTCTCCCACTCCTAGATTCATCTCCTCACCGATCTCTCACTCCGGGATTCTACCGCGCGTCTCTCCCGGGTTGATTCTATTGGCGTGGTCCATCGAGCCACGGGGGTAAGTATCGATTGTATCGGGTTGGTGTGCATGCGTGAGTTCTTCGTGTTCATCGTGTTCTTCGCGCTCTCCCTCTCTCCCTCCTTGGATTTCGGGTCAACCGCAAGATCGGGCCACAAACGGGGTCTTAGACCTCATCACATTCTTTAGGGATGCTACATCATTGGCATACTCTCGTTCAAGGGCACCCTTTTTATCAATGGTGTTCTCATGCATCCAAATACATTTTTGGCTCTCAATAGCGGTAGTCAAGATTTCAAAGAAGTGAGAGCTAGCAATTTTATCTTTGCAAAGAACCTTGAATACACTCTTACCCTTATCGCGTAGAGAGACAACCCAATCCTCTTCTTCATACTCATCCTCATCCTTATCATCACGAGAAATATTAGGTTCCATGGTGGGAGATACCGTGGAACCCTTGGCCATAAGGCATATATGAGAACCGTGAGATAACGATGAGGAGTTACTTGAGGTTCCTTTCAAGATCTTGTCTTGACCAATAGAATCTTTGGTTTCCTCTACATTGTTAGTCACACAACCACTAGAGGAAATAGAAGCATTTTTATCATGGCCATAAGACAAAGCAAGCATATCATCATTAGATTTATTCAAGCAACTTACACATGATATGCAAGGACTATCAACACAAGCATGTAAATCATTTCTAGTGCTAGATGTGTTTAAGTCCA
>NC_061512.1:140773428-140812086 GCF_022539505.1 Lolium rigidum
GTTGCCACTAGGGATAAAACATCGATGCTTTGTCTAAGGATATTTGTGTTGATTACATTACGCACCATACTTAATGCAATTGTTTGTTGTTTGCAACTTAATACCTGGAGGGGGTTCGGATGATAACTCTGAAGGTGGACTTTTTAGGCATAGATGCATGCTTTGGATAGCGGTCTATGTACTTTGTCGTAATGCCCTGATTAAATCTCATAGTACTCATCATGATATATGTATGTGCATTGTTATGCCTTCTTTATTTGTCAATTGCCCAACTGTAATTGGTTCACCCAACATATGTTTATCTTATGGGAGAGACACCACTAGTGAACTGTGGACCCCGGTCCAATTCTTTACATCTGAAACACAATCTACTGCAATTGTTCGTTACTGTTCTTCGCAAATAACCATCATTATCCACACTATACATCTAATCATTTGTTTACAACAAACCGGTGAGATTGACAACCTCACTGTTACGTTGGGGCAAAGTACTTTGATTGTGTTGTGCAGGTTCCACGTTGGCGCCGGAATCCCTGGTGTTGCGCCGCACTACACTCCGCCACCAACAACCTTCACGTGTTCCTTGACTCCTACTGGTTCGATAACCTTGGTTTCTTACTGAGGGAAAACTTACTGCTGTGCGCATCACACCTTCCTCTTGGGGTTCCCAACGAACGTGTCGACTACGCGCCATCATTCACCTATGTGCACCAACAACTTATTCTAAGAAAAGGTTCACCAATGTGCACCAACAACTTATGCTAAGCAGTACAAGCAACTTATGTGATAGCAAGATATATAACTTCAAGCACGATGGCTATCACAAAGTGAAGTGCATAAGAAAGGAGCTCGGGTATAGAGATAACCGATGCACGCGGGAGACGACGATGTAGCCCGAAGTTCACACTCTTGCTAGTGCTACTCTCCGTTGGAGCGGTGTGGAGGTCAAGTCACTCCAATGTGGAGGACAAGTCACTCCAAAAGCACGAGGGCCACCGTATTCTCCTCGAGAATTCCCACCAAGAGGGATGTCCTCGAACCACTATGTAACCTTAGGGTGGTTACCGAACCCGCACAAAGCTTGGGGCTATCTCCACAATTTAATTGGAGGCTCCCAACAAATTGCCACAAAGGCCTTGCCCTTGAAGAATCTCCACAACTTAATTGGAGTCCCCAAGAACACCACTAAGATGCCACAAAGGCCTTGCCCTTGAAGATTCTCCACAACTTAATTGGAGTCCCCAAGAACACCACAAATATGCCACAAAGGCCACTAAGCCGTCTAGGGTCCAAAGACCCAAGAGAAACAACCTTCTTGCTTTCACTTCCACGAATCACCGTGGAGAACTCAAACCGATGCACCTAATAATGCAATGGCAAGAACACCACAAAGATGCTCAAGTCCTTCTCTCTCAAATTCCAACAAAGCTACAAAAGCTATTGGAGGAATAAGAGAGGAAGAACAAATAAGAGGAGGAACACCAAATTTCTCCAAGATCTAGATCTAGTGGATTCCCCTCACAAAGAGAGGGATTTGATTGGTAGAAATGTAGATCTAGATCTCCTCTTCCTTTTCCCTCAAAAAGATTCAAGAAGCATAGGAGGAGTAGAGGGAAATGGCAAGCTCTCAAGGTCAACAATGGTGGAGAGCAAATGGGGGGAGAGTTGGCAGCCCAAGGAGGAAGAAGGGGTGCTTAAATACCCCTCCCATCGAAATATGACCGTTTGGGTATGCCCAGGCCGGATTATCCGGGGCCGGATATTTGCAAAAATCCGGCCCCCGAAAAATGGCTAAGGACCAGAAAAAACGTGCCCCTGGATGGGGGGCCGGATATTTGACCGGAATTTCCCAGAGAGACCGGATTTTCCAGGGGCCCTGATTATCCGCCCTTAACTTGGACCGGAATATCCGTCCCCCTCAAAACTGCCAGAAACATCAAACTGAAACAGGCATAACTTTAGCATCCGGACTTCGATTTTGATGATCTTGGGCTTGTTTTAAAGCTAGGAACAAGCTCTACAAGATCATGCAGGGAACCATCATAATCCAACAAAGTAGGATAGAAAAAAATGATGAAAGGTTTGACCTATCTAAAAAAGACATACCGGTAAAAACCTCCAACCTTGAAAATGCAACAAGTTGCCCGTGCAAAAACCATTCTTGATGAACTAGAGCTTGTCATGAGAATAAGCACAAGCTCTAAAACATCACATGGATAAGATCCAAATAACAACCAAGAAAGATGATGCAAGAATGCAAAGGTTTGAGCTCTCTCCGAACGATACGATCGAGTTACTCACTCGAGAGCCCTCTTGATAGTGATGGCGCATAGTCGACACGTCCGTTGGGAACCCCAAGAGGAAGGTGTGATGCGCACAGCAGTAAGTTTTCCCTCAGTAAGAAACCAAGGTTATCGAACCAGTAGGAGTCAAGGAACACGTGAAGGTTGTTGGTGACGGAGTGTAGTGCGGCGCAACACCGGGGATTCCGGTGCCAACGTGGAACCCGTACAACACAATCAAAGTACTTTGCCCCAACGTAACAGTGAGGTTGTCAATCTCACCGGCTTGCTTGTAAACAAAGGATTAGATGTATAGTGTGGATGATGATGTTTGTTTGCGAAGAACGATGAACGAACAATTGCAGCAGATTGTATTTCAGATGTAAAGAATTGGACCGGGGTCCACAGTTCACTAGTGGTGTCTCTCCCATAAGATAAATAGCATGTTGGGTGAACGAATTACAGTTGGGCAATTGACAAATAAATAAGGCATAACAATGCACATACATATATCATGATGAGTACTATGAGATTTAATCAGGGCATTACGACAAAAGTACATAGACCGCTATCCAGCATGCATATATGCCTAAAAAGTCCACCTTCAGGTTATCATCTGAACCCCTTCCATAATTAAGTTGCAAACAACAGACAATTGCATTAAGTATGGCGCGTAATGTAATCAACACAAATATCCTTAGACAAAGCATCGATGTTTTATCCCTAGTGGCAACAACACATCCACAACCTTAGAGGTTGCTGTCACTCCCGCAGTTCAATGGAGGCATGAACCCACTATCGAGCATAAATATTCCCTCTTGGAGTCACAAGTATCAACTTGGCCGAGCCTCTACTAGCAACGGAGAGCATGCAAGAACATAAACAACATACATGATAGATTGATAATCAACTTGACATAGTATTCAATATTCATCGGATCCCAACAAACACAACATGTAGGATTACAAATAGATGATCTTGATCATGATAGGGAGCTCACAAGATCTAACATGATAGCACAATGAGGAGAAGACAACCATCTAGCTACTGCTATGGACCTATAGTCCAGGGGTGAACTACTCACACATCGATCCGGAGGCGATCATGGTGATGAAGAGACCTCCGGGAGATGATTCCCCTCTCCGGCAGGGTGCCGGAGGCGATTTCCTGAATCCCCCGAAATGGGATTGGCGGCGGCGTCTCTGTAAGGTTTTCCGTATCGTGGCTCTCGGTACTGGGGTATTCGCGACGAAGGCTTTAAGTAGGCGGAAGGGTAGGTTTAGGGGTGACGTGAGGGACCCACACGCTAGGGCCGCGCGGGCCCAAGCCTGGCCGCGCCGCCCTAGTGTGGCATCGCCTCGTCGCCCCACTTCGTATCTCCCTCGGTCTTCTAGAAGCTTCGTGAAAAAATAAGACCCTGGGCGTTGATTTCGTCCAATTCCGAGAATATTTCCTTTGTAGGATTTCTGAAACCAAAAACAGCAGAAAACAGCAACTGACTCTTCGGCATCTCGTCAATAGGTTAGTGCCGGAAAATGCATAATAATAACATATAATGTGTATAAAACATGTGAGTATCATCAATAAAGTAGCATGGAACATAAGAAATTATAGATACGTTTGAGACGTATCAAGCATCCCCAAGCTTAGTTCCTACTAGCCCTCGAGTAGGTAAACGATAACAAAGATAATTTCTGAAGTGACATGCTATCATAATCTTGATCAATACTATTGTAAAGCATATGAGATGAATGAAGCGATTCGAAGCAATGGTGAAGATAATAAGTAAACAAATGAATAATATAGCAACGACTTTTCATGAATAATACTTTCAAGACATGCATCAATAAGACTTGCATAAGAGTTACTCATAAAGCAATAAATTCAAAGTAAAGGCATTGAAGCAACACAAAGGAAGATATAAGATTCCGGCGCCAACGTGGAACCTGCACAACACAATCAAAGTACTTTGCCCCAACGTAATAGTGAGGTTGTCAATCTCACCGGCTTGTTGTAAACAGAGGATTAGATGTATAGTGTGGATGATGATGGTTATTTGCGAAGAACAGTAAAGAACAATTGCAGTAGATTGTGTTTCAGATGTAAAGAATTGGACCGGGGTCCACAGTTCACTAGTGGTGTCTCTCCCATAAGATAAACATATGTTGGGTGAACAAATTACAGTTGGGCAATTGACAAATAAAGAAGTCATAACAATGCACATACATATATCATGATGAGTACTATGAGATTTAATCGGGGCATTACGACAAAGTACATAGACCGCTATCCAGACATGCATCTATGCCTAAAAAGTCCACCTTCGAGGTTATCATCCGAACCCCCTCCGGTATTAAGTTGCAAACAATAGACAATTGCATTAAGTATGGTGCGTAATGTAATCAACACAAATATCCTTAGACAAAGCATCGATGTTTTATCCCTAGTGGCAACATCACATCCACAACCTTAGAACTTTTTGTCACTGTCCCAGATTTAATGGAGGCATGAACCCACTATCGAGCATAAATACTCCCTCTTGGAGTCACAAGTATCAACTTGGCCGAGCCTCTACTAGCAACGGAGAGCATGCAAGAACATAAACAACATATATGATAGATTGATAATCAACTTGACATAGTATTCAATATTCATCGGATCCCAACAAACACAACATGTAGGATTACAAATAGATGATCTTGATCATGATAGGCAGCTCACAAGATCTAACATGATAGCACAATGAGGAGAAGACAACCATCTAGCTACTACTATGGACCCATAGTCCAGGGGTGGACTACTCACACATCGATCCGGAGGCGATCATGGCGATGAAGAGACCTCCGGGAGATGATTCCCCTCTCCGGCGAGGGTGCCGGAGGCGATCTCCCGAATCCCCGAGATGGGATTGGCGGCGGCGGCGTCTGCGGAAGGTTTTCCCTATCGTGGCTCTCGGTGCGGGGGTTTCACGACGAAGGCTTTAAGTAGGCGGAAGGGCGGGTCGGGAGGCGTCACGGGGCCCCACACGCTAGGGCCGCGCGGGCCCCCGTAGGCCGCGCCGCCCTAGTGTGGCGGCGCCCGTGGCCCCACTTCGTATCTCCTCCGGTCTTCACGGAAGTTTTGTGGAAAAATAAGCCCACGGGCGTTGATTTCGTCCAATTCCGAGAATATTTCCTTACTAGGATTTACGAAACCAAAAACGAGCGAGAAAACGAGAAATGGCTCTTTGGCATCTCGTCAATAGGTTAGTGTTGGAAAATGCATAATAATGACATATAATGTGTATAAAACATGTGAGTACCATCATAAAAGTAGCATGGAACATAAGAAATTATAGATACGTTTGGGACGTATCAAGCATCCCCAAGCTTAGTTCCTACTCGCCCTCGAGTAGGTAAACGATAACAAAGATAATTTCTGAAGTGACATGCTATCATAATCTTGATCATACTATTGTAAAGCATATGAGATGAATGCAGCGATTCGAAGAAATGGCAAAGACAATGAGTAAACAAATGAATCATATAGCAAAGACTTTTCATGAATAATACTTTAAAGACAAGCATAAATAAGACTTGCATAAGAGTTACTCATAAAGCAATAAATTCTTGGTAAAGGCATTGAAGCAACACAAAGGAAGATATAAGTTTGAGCGGTTGCTTTCAACTTCAACATGTATATCTCATGGATAATTGTCAACACAAAGTAATATAACCAGTGCAATAAGTAAACATGTAAGAATCAATGCACGGTTGACACAAGTGTTTGCTTCTAAGATAGAAAGAAGTAGGTAAACCGACTCAACAATAAAGTAGAAGAAAGGCCCTTCGCAGAGGGAAGCATGGATTACTATATTTGTGCTAGAGCTTTTCATTTTGTAAACATAGAAACAATTTTGTCAACGGTAGTAATAAAGCATATGTGTTATGTATAAGACATCCTACAAGTTGCAAGCCTCATGCATAGTATACCAATAGTGCTCGCACCTTGTCCTAATTAGCTTGGATTAGCACGGATTATCATTGCATAGCATATGTTTCAACCAAGTGTCACAAAGGGGTACCTCTATGCCGCCTGTACAAAGGTCTAAGGAGAAAGTTCGCATTGGATTTCTCGCTTTTGATTATTCTCAACTTAGACATCCATACCGGGACAACATAGACAATAGATAATGGACTCCTCTTTAATGCATAAGCATTCAACAACAGTTAAAATTCTCACAAGAGATTGAGGATTGTTGTCCAAACTGAAACTTCCACCATGGATCATGGCTTTAGTTAGCGGCCCAATGTTCTTCTCTAACAATATGCATACTCAAACCATTTGATCATGAAAATCGCCCTTACTTCAGACAAGACGAACATGCATAGCAACTCACATGATATTCAACAAAGGTAAAAGTTGATGGCGTCCCCAGAAACATGGTTACCGCTCAACAAGCAACTTATTAAGAAATAAGACACATAGCTACATATTCTTTACCACAATAGTTTTTAAGGCTATTTTCCCATGAGCTATATATTGCAAAGACAAAGGATAGAATTTTAAAAGGTAGCACTCAAGTAATTTACTTTGGAATGGCAGAGAAATACCATGTGGTAGGTAGGTATGGTGGACACAAATGGCATAGTATTTGGCTCAAGGATTTGGATGCACGAGAAGAATTCCTCTCAATACAAGGCTAGGCTAGCAAGGTTGTTTGAAGAAAACTCAAGTATAAAACAGTGCAGCAAGACTCACATATGAACATATTGTAAATATTATAAGACTTTATATTGTCTCCTTGTTGTTCAAACACCTTAACCAGAAAATATCTAGACTCTAGAGACCAATCATGCAAACCAAATTTTAACAAGCTCTATGTAGTTCTTCATTAATGGGTGCAAAGTACATGATGCAAGAGCTTAAACATCATCTATATGAACACACCAATTGCCAAGTATCAAATTATTCAAGACATTATACCATTTACCACATGTGGTATTTTTCCGTTTCCAACCATATAACAATGAACGAAGTAGTTCAACCTTCGCAATGAACATTAAGAATAAAGCTAAGAACATATGTGTTCATACGAAACAGCGGAGCGTGTCTCTCTCCCAAACAAAGAATGCTAGGATCCGAATTTATTCAAACAAAACAAAAATAAAAACAAACAGACGCTCCAAGTAAAGCACATAAGATGTGACGAAATAAAAATATAGTTTCACTAGAGGTGACCTGATAGGTTGTCGATGAAGAAGGGATGCCTTGGGCATCCCCAAGCTTAGATGATTGAGTCTTCTTAAAATATGCAGGGATGAACCACGGGGGCATCCCCAAGCTTAGACTTTTCACTCTTCTTGATCATATTGTATCATCCTCCTCTCTTGACCCTTGAAAACTTCCTCCACACCAAACTCAAAACAATCTCATTAGAGGGTTAGTGCATAATTGAAAATTCATATATTCGGAGGTGACATAATCATTCTTAACTCTTCCGGACATTGCACAAAGCTACCGAAAGTTAATGGAACAAAGAAATCCATCAAACATAGCAAAACGAGGCAATGCGAAATAAAAGGCGAGAATCTGTCAAAACAGAACGGTCCGTAAAGACGAATTTTTTAGAGGCACCGGACTTGCTCGGATGAAAATGCCCAAATTGAATGAAAGTTGCGTACATATCCGAGGATCACTCACGTAAATTGGCAGATTTTTATAAATTTTGTACAGCAGGGGCAGCTCAATTTCGTGACGAGCAAGAAATCTGTTCTGCGCGATAATCCAAATCTAGTATTGACTTTACTATCAAAGACTTTATTTGGCACAACAATGCAATAAAATAAAAATAAGGAGAGGTTGATACAGTAGTAACAACTTCCAAGACTCAAATATAAAACAAAAGTGCATAAGTAAAATAATGGGTTGTCTCCCATAAGCGCTTTTCTTTAACGCCTTTCAGCTAGGCGCAGAAAGTGTGAATCAAGTAACATCAAGAGATGAAGCATCAACATAAATAGGTATCTTAGATGCTCCCCCATCCGTAGTGGTGCTAAGAGATCTGTCAATTTTAGGCCTATAATAGTTTTTCGGCTTAGGCACTTTAGAGACATACATAAACTTTTGCTCCTTACCCACATAAACTTTCTCCTTAAGCTTAAGAGAAGAAAAAGTTGAACCCAAGGTTCCCATAGCTTCTTCAAGTTCACTAATCCTATGGGTTCGATCATCATGAGTAGCACAAGTTTGTAAAAAAGCAATTCTCTCATTGATTCCACTTAGAGTTTTATCAAGTTTATCAGTGCTATTAAGTAATATTCCCAATTTAGTCTCAATACTTGGAAGATCTTTCTCTATGGCCTCCAACTTTTTCATGACATCTTCAAGAGAGATTTCAATTTTAGCTTCATTAACGGGTGGTATTCCAACTAGACTCTCAATGATGCAACTAGCTTCTAAAGCGAGGAGTGCCTAGGAAATTACCTCCCGCAAGAGTATCAAGAACATACCTATTCCAACTAGAGATACCAACATAAAAGTTCCTAAGTAGTATAATAGTGGAGTGTTTCTTAATGCACCTATGATGAGCATCACTAATTCTATACCAGGCATCTTTAAAACTTTCTCCCCCTTGTTGCTTAAACGAACGAACTTCAACTTCCGGATTACTCATTTTTAGTAATAGTAAATAAAGTAAACTAAATAAAGTAAATGCAAGTAACTAATTTTTTTGTGTTTTCAATATAGAGAACAAGACAGTAAATAAAGTAAAGCTAGCAACTATTTTTTTTATATTTTTGATATAAAGAGCAAACAAAGCAGTAAATAAAATAAAGTAAAGCAAGACAAAAACAAAGTAAAGAGATTGGATGTGGGAGACTCCCCTTGCAGCGTGTCTTGATCTCCCCGGCAACGGCGCCAGAAAACAATCTTGATGGCGCGTAGTCGACACGTCCGTTGGGAACCCCAAGAGGAAGGTGTGATGCGCACGGCGAGTAAGTTTTCCCTCGGTAAGAAACCAAGGTTATCGAACCGAGTAGGAGTCAAGGAACACGTGAAGGTTGTTGGTGACGGAGTGTAGTGCGGCGCAACACCGGGGATTCCGGCGCCAACGTGGAACCTGCACAACATAATCAAAGTACTTTGCCCCAACGTAACGGTGAGGTTGTCAATCTCACCGAGCTTGCTGTAAACAAAGGATTAGATGTATAGTGTGGATGATGATGTTTGTTTGCGAAGAACGAGTAACGAACAATTGCGGTAGATTGTATTTCGGATGTAAAGAATTGGACCGGGGTCCACATTTCACTAGTGGTGTCTCTCCCATAAGATAAATAGCATGTTGGGTGAACGAATTACGGTTGGGCAATTGACAAATAAAGAAGGCATAACAATGCACATACATATATCATGATGAGTACTATGAGATTTAATCGGGGCATTACGACAAAGTACATAGACCGCTATCCGAGCATGCATCTATGCCTAAAAAGTCCACCTTCGGGTTATCATCCGAACCCCTTCCGGTATTAAGTTGCAAACAACGGACAATTGCATTAAGTATGGTGCGTAATGTAATCAACACAAATATCCTTAGACAAAGCATCGATGTTTTATCCCTAGTGGCAACAGACACATCCACAACCTTAGAGGTTGTTGTCACTCCCCCAGATTCAATGGAGGCATGAACCCACTATCGAGCATAAATACTCCCTCTTGGAGTCACAAGTATCAACTTGGCCAGAGCCTCTACTAGCAACGGAGAGCATGCAAGAACATAAACAACATATATATACCCTATATAAAAGTTGGACTGTTTCACGCTCTTAGATTGATCGGGCACTGTAGACACGTATTTTCCATCCAATTACTCCGTGACGCGTCGGTGATTGCCCTATAAATCTGGTGCTCATATTTTCATTCTTTTTTTTTCTGGTCGCGTTGTTTCCCGTCCGGTTCCCGGTTTCTTTCCTTTTGTTTCCGGTTGCCGGTAGCTTTGATCTGGTCAAAGCGGTACCTATTAGAACGGCCCAAAAGCGACACGCGTCCTGCGTGGGCTCCACCCTGCCCAGGAGAGCCCTCGGCCCGTCCGCCCCTAATCTCTCCCGAACTATCCCTCGCTCCCTCATCTCTCTCGCCTCAACGTGCGTTCCCATCTTCTTCTGTTCCTCATTGTCGGCCGGAGAAGATGCCTAGGGAGAGAGTGGGGAAGACGCGTCCATGGGGCCAGCGGTGAGGTTGGAGAGGCGCTGGGAGAAGCTCGAGGCGAGGAAACAGCGGCGCTCGACGCGGGAGCGGGACATGGTCGCCGGCGGCTGGAAGTGGTGGTAGAGATCCGCGAGGAAACGGCGGCGGGCGGCGCTCGACGCGGCAGCGGGACATGGTCGCGGGCGGCCGGAAGTGGCTGTTGAGATCCCCGAGGAAACGGCGGCGGCCGGCGCTCGACGCGGCAGCGGGACATGGTCGCCGGTGGCCGGAAGTGGTGGTATATATTAACTAGGTACTCCTCGTGCTTCTACTCCCTTCAATCAGTGGGCTAGGTGGCGTGCCCGCCGTGCGTGTGTACGAAGAGGCCCGCCATGGCCGGCACCACGGGGCAAGCAGTGCCCCCGCCTCAGGGGCGGAAGGCGGCAGAGGAGCGCCGCTTGGCGCGTCCCTCGGTGCCTATTCTCCGGCAGAATATGCTCGCCCCATCGACGAAGTAGTCGCGCGAGGGTCGTGCCGATTGAAGCCGTGAACACTTTATTATTCATTGTTTTTCTTGATTCGTGCCTTTGATGGGTCAATGATGTGTTGGTGCCCGCCGGCCAGGTAATCCAGCTTCTGCAAACCACGTACTAGATGGGTAATATCGGCATCCATCCGTATCTGCAGCACTGCAACATTTTTCAGCGACTTGGTATTTTGTATTGTAGGTTTAAATACAAAGATGATCGTATCTTTTCAGTGATGCATTGGTTCACCTACAAACTGATCTTTCTTTTGTGGTGAACTCAGATTTTGAGCACTGGAAAGAACAAGATCGATCCATAAGTGATTACTCTCTTGGATTTAGAAACATACACTAAGGTAAATCAATACCCTTGGTAAGCTATTTTCTCTTTTTCTTTTCGATATTGTAATATTTGTATATATATATATATGTATTCCACTGTGCAGATCGTTTGCGCTTTTTTCCTTCCATCGTGTGTTCATGTATGATAGCTCTGATTGTGAGGCAATATTATAGAAGTAAATATTCAGTATGCATCTTCAAAGTCTTGTGACAGCCTACATTTTGTAATATGTGGTTCAATTCCTTAATTCGCAAACATAATATAAAGGCAATAGTGTACCTAAAATTACAAGAGTAGTATCCCCTTTTTAAGGATAATGTTTACCTAAAATCACATAAGAAACTCCAAGTTAAATCCTCAAGGTACTATACCCAATTACAAAATAGAGATAGAGAATCAAATGTGAGAACTTTGGCTAGGGTTACTCCAAACTACACTAACAATACTTTGATAGCACATTTCAAGTTATCACTGTTTGCAATGACTACTCAAAACATCCAAAACAATAACTTAATTAATCAGCTTTAGCCCAAACCATATCTTCTATTTGAAGCAATCAAAAATCACAGACCAAAATCAAATTTAAGTCCTTCCTATCTGACAGATTATATCACAATAAGCTACTATGTATTATTGGAAATTCAGGAGTAGTGTGAAAACATGTGCCTACCATGAACGATGCCACTATTATGGGAGGAACCATGGAAAGCTCTGTTCCGGAGAAATTGGAGTTTATAGCACATTTGTACTTCCTGATAAACTAATTGGTAAAATAGTTGTAATATATATCCATGTGTAATTACTTTTCCCTGCTCTCCCAAAAAATAGTTAGTTAGTTTCAGCAACCAATGCTATTTTGCTACGAAGCATACAAGTCTTGAATCGATGACTTGATATATTATCAACAATTTGTTCTGTCATGAGTTTATCAATGTTCATCTACTTTATTGAAAGGTGTATGTTGCTTACTTTTCAGTTGAATTTCTCCATTCTGCCAAAGTAGGGCTTAAATAGTTATCTGGTATGTTATATTGTATTTCAGCTAACGAAGGTGGAAAGGTACTTCATCCATTCCTTTATTTTATTCTTACCAAATACAGTACTGCAAATTTATCAACAGCTGATTATGATATAATTTAGTGGACACCTCACATTATTGAACACTATTACCTTAAATCCTAAAGAAAAACCAGTTAAGATGCATCTAGAATAGAGTATGGTCGTAGAACTATCACATTTATTATGGAAAGAATGATGTACCAAACACTTTCAGTTATGATGTGCTTTGGTCCTTTTAGTGTGGTTGACAAGTGAATACTGCTTTCAGAAAATAAGATGGACAAGCATTGATTTGATCTGGAACAAGGAGGTCGAAAATGTTAGACGATGACCGGTGCTTTGCAATCATTCTCACACTTCAGTGCTGGACATGAACCTGCTGCCGGTAGCGGAAACAAGGGGTGAATTGCCTGCATATGAACTATGCAAGTGTCATGAAGATGTTGGAACGCTCCCCTCTTCTAGCTTAACTTTTCAGCTGGTTCTCCTCTCATGTGTGTTTTTCACTTGATGGTTGAGCTTCCCAATTGTAACTGAATGTTGTATGAGATCTATTCTGGTTGAGCTTCACAATTGTGACTGAATGTTGTGTGAGATCTATTATGGTTACATGTCAATGGAACCAGGGGCAACCCCTATTCTAAAAACACTACTGACCAAAACTTTAATCGCGGTTCATAACCATGCAGCACATCTAAGCTAGAGAAAAAAGCACGAAAAGAGAGTACCTTCTGATTGATTTGGTTTTGGCTGTTGCATGTTTTGGTCATCCACACCTCATGGTTCAGTGACATCACATTCGAGCAGTCACACGTCAGGCTGGACTCGATTTGGGCTGCTGATGCCTACCGGCGACTCCCCATGTCCAGGTCCAGCGCCGCTTTTCTCTGCTTCGGCCTCACAAACAAGATGGTGTCTTGCTACTGCTCGCAAAGTCACATCCGACGACGACCGGCCACGCCGGCGCGGCGCTCTCTCCTTGGCCCTTGAGGCTGAGCTTTGGCATAGTGAGCCTCCCTAGCACCATGCGTGCTCTGAGCACACGACTCCCCACTACCCGCCACAGCGGCGGCGCACAACACAGACTCCGAGTACGTGCTCGGCCACCGCTGCGCCGCCGTGGGTCGGATCTTACAGAGGAGAAAGGGGATAAGTATGGAACGGCAGCTAGAGTTAGGGACTGAGACAGGCAGTGATGGGTTGTTGTAGGCTATAGCGGCAAGCACTCGCTACATACAAGTTCGTGTGTTACAGCCTCACGGGACTCACAGTGTGTGCGTAACAGGGGCTCACATTGTGTACGTGATATGGAGTGAAAAATAAACATGTACCATTGTGTTACCTCTATTTTTTTTATCTCCCTATCACACTCAAATAATAAAATAAGCATAATTGAAAATAAAATTAACCATGCTAAAAAAACATCTTCGTTTCCTATCAGTGCTACCTGCTTATTAGACTTTCTAAAATAGTGATTTACCCTTTTATAGAGGGAACAAATGTTCCTTCATAGGTTAAATACAATCTAATTCTTCTTCCAACCTAATATGCTAAAAAACTCAATTGTTTGGAAAGAAAATTACCAATATTGGTATAATAAAATAGGCATTCCTATTTGTAGGTCATTTAAGTGAATTCATTAGTATTTTGAGAGAAAAAATAAGTTCAATATTCAATTGTACAGATCGATTTACTTTACTCCATGATCTGGTTTATTTTGAATACCATATGTTCATGTGTTCTAATGCAAAGAAAGAACTTCACAACAGATCACATAAATTTGATGTGTGTTTTGTCCAGATTTAAGTTCACAAGTTTGAGAGAACAATAGGTGTAGTGGGCTCAATAATTAATGATTATATACTATCTTCTGTTCCTGATCTATCAAGCCCAACTTTCATATTCTCATGTCCAAATTATAGATATATTATGTTTATCACATTTAAACACTTTTGTCCTGTATATGATAGCATGTATAACTACCATGAGTTTTTCAAATCCACTTCGCTGCTAACGATTTCTAAGGGCAGGTATAATATTTCATAAATATTTGCAGCTTATAAGATATACAGCCAAACTGAAGTTTGCGCCTTTTCAAAATGTTGTAAGAAAGGTAACACAACGGGTGCGGCGTGCCGCCGCGCCAATGCTTCCTAGTATGATAGATTGATAATCAACTTGACATAGTATTCAATATTCATCGGATCCCAACAAACACAACATGTAGGATTACAAATAGATGATCTTGATCATGATAGGCAGCTCACAAGATCTAACATGATAGCACAATAAGGAGAAGACAACCATCTAGCTACTTCTATGGACCCATAGTCCGAGGGTGAACTACTCACACATCGATCCGGAGGCGATCATGGTGATGAAGAGACCTCCGGGAGATGATTCCCCTCTCCGGCAGGGTGCCGGAGATGATCTCCTGAATCCCCCGAGATGGGATTGGCGGCGGCGGCGTCTCTGTAAGGTTTTCCGTATCGTGGCTCTCGGTACTGGGGTATTCGCGACGAAGGCTTTAAGTAGGCGGAAGGGTAGGTTTAGGGGCGACGCGAGGGACCCACACGCTAGGGCCGCGCGGGCCCAAGCCTGGCCGCGTCGCCCTAGTGTGGCGTCGCCTCGTCGCCCCACTTTGTATCTCCCTCGGTCTTCTGGAAGCTTCGTGGAAAAATAAGACCCTGGGCGTTGATTTCGTCCAATTCTGAGAATATTTTCTTTGTAGGATTTCTGAAACCAAAAACAGCAGAAAACAACAACTGGCTCTTCGGCATCTCCTCAATAGGTTAGTGCCGGAAAATGCATAATAATGACATATAATGTGTATAAAACATGTGAGTATCATCAATAAAGTAGCATGGAACATAAGAAATTATAGATACGTTTGAGACGTATCAGATAGTACGTCAACTAAACTATAAACCGGTCTCCAACTACACTATGAGACCGGTGAGAAAGAAACCCTATCAAGAGCAAACCTTATACTTGCGCATTCCACTTGAGCTCGATGATGACGATCTTGACCTCAACAAGATGGAACGCCTTTCTTGATTGTGCTTGCTTGAAGAAGTCTTGTGGATTGCTCCCCCATAATCCACCATGGGAGAGCTTCTTCTTCGGTGCATCTTCACATATCCATGGTCACCATATGGATGGCAAGACTCAAGCAAAGGATCTCTTCAAGATGGCTCATCTTGAACTTGCACTTGCACTTCTTCATTCTTCATCATGTTGATGTCTTGAAGTAACTTGAGGGCTCACTTCATCTTCATCTTCAAGACATACTTGACACTTGATATCCTTCATCAATTTCTTCTTCTTGCAACCTTGAAGCCAACATATGGTTCAAGCATTTCTTCATGGCAAGCTTCAAGCTTATGATCTCTTCGAGTTGGCTCATCTTGAACTTGCACTTCATTATGTTGATGTCTTGAAGTAACTTGAGGGCTCACTTCATCTTCATCTTCAAGACATACTTGACACTTGATATCCTTCATCAAATTCTTCTTATTGCAACCTTGAAGCCAACATATGGTTCAAGAGTTTCCTATGGACAACTCCTAAAAATATAACTCAATGCAAACATTAGTCCATAGAGATTGTCATTAATTACCAAAACCACACATGGGGGCTTCATGCACTTTCAACATGGTCATATTCTGAATATTTCTTCTTTTTATGCTTTATAAGTGTTAGCTTGCCCACTGATCACAAAGCAAGCTATGAATGTGCAGGCATGGGGGTGGGGTGTGGATGAGATGAGTCATAAGTTCGGTTACAACAAGAGGCTCCTTGTAGAAGAATATGAAGATGTACGTCATTTGGCATAGTACACCATGCATAGATGAAAGAAAAGAAAGCATGAAAGGGACCAAAAGTCGCTAATATTCTCCCTTGATAGTGAGTGGAATGGAAATAAAAAGGAGATATGTAAAATAACAACGAGTGGGTATTTTTCAGCTTGAATACGAGATACCTCTTTGTTTAGTTGGTATACACATTAAATTTTGAGCCATGCACTATGCACATGATCATGTACCGGACTGTTCCAATGAGGACACCAAATGCCCATTAAATGTGTAGCATACGTGTATTCTTGTTCTACATGGTCGTATTCCGAATTTATTCTTCTTTTTATGCTTTATAAATGTTAGCTTGTCCACGGATCGTGGATGAGAGCCATAAGTGTGTTACAACTGGAAGCTCCTTGTAGAAGAATATGAAGATCTACGGCATTTGGCATAGTACAACATGCGTAGATGAAAGAAAAAAGCATAAAAGGGACCAAAAGTCGCTAATATTCTCCCCTCGATAGTGAGTGGAATGAAAATAAAATGAAGACATGTAACAAAACAACAAGGGAATGAGGGGTTGTTTAACAACACAACTTCGGGAAGAAGCAACCAGACAAGGCCAATGTCAAGAAGAACCCATCGACGACAATGGAATGTGCCGACGATGGCCACAATACATGTAGACATCATATATAGAACAATAATAAAGATAGAGATCGGCGAGCCTTTCTCCCCTCATGTTTCGACCGAACAAGCCAATGAAATAGAAGAGAAGGGGAACAAAGGAGTGCAAGTGGCGGGAAAGAGAGTGTACCGCCGAGCACAAAAAACATGGCATAGTTACCTCAACCATTACAAAGTCACGTTCGTCGAGGAATTCACATGGAGGAAGTATCCGGTGGTAACAAGTTACAATGAAAAATTCTATGGAAAATGCGCTTGAATTTTTTTAAAAACCTTGAAAATATGACATGTTACAAAAAACGATGTTATATGAACATATGAATTTTGAAGTTCAAATTATTATTCGTTTTTTCTAGTTAAGAAAAATTATTGCTAGATTACGTTCTTTGATATATCCAAATGATTTTTTTTTAAAAAATATATATTATACCATTACATGGGAAAATTATTGCCTTTAACCCTATTTAGTACTACTTTTTTTTAGAAACGCAGTACAAACGCGAACGTTCACATATACCCACAAGTCGTACCGATGGACGGTCATAATTTCTTTGAATATGTCCTTGAGTTTACTCGAGACTTGAGCAAAACTCAGATTGGAGAAGAATATGGTATGAAATTTTTTATACTATTTTAATTTCTTTTTATCCATACACTCACCCCTATGAAGGCACACACGTACACCCTACCTCTATGAGCATCTCTCGAAGACTGAGCCGGCGGACTAGATCTTGAAATTGACGAAGTCACCATAAACGCCTCGCTGTCGACGAGAACGTCTCCTCCCACTGAATGAATATTCCGCCTTTATGAGACACACAAATGTCAAATCTAGGGTTTGAACTCTGGTAGGATGGGGGTACAACCAACCTCCTAACCACCCACTTTGTTTGTACTCACCTCACGTTATGGTTCAGTCAAAGTTGAATTTTATAAAGTTTTAGAAAATTCATCATCTACAATATAAATCTATAGGCGATTTTTTTTTAATAATACGAAATTATTATTTATTTTCAAGAGTAGCATGCGTTTTCAAAAAATTCCAATTTTGTGACTCGATCGGTCAACTACAGACCGATCAGTCAGCTAAACGCCGATCAATCAGCTAGAGGCCGATCGGTCACATAATAGCCGATCGGTCAGCTAGTGGCCGATAGGGTAGCATCGTACTAATCAGCCGGGGCATGTCATGCACTCGTCCATGCAGGTGCTAATTAGCCGGGGCATGCATGCATTAGCACGGTGCATGTGTGCTAATTAGAGCATCTCCACCGGTGGTTTTTAAATAGACGCCGGTAGTGGCGCCGGTACTGTTGTATGGGAGGCCGCCTGCGCCTCGGTCTCCTTCTCCCACCATTTCTTCTTTGCCGTTGGAAGTGGTGGCGAGGTGTCCGACTCCTTGACGCGGGAGCGGCGGCCCGACCCCGTCGTCCGACGAGCCGGAGCAGAGGACGCGCGCCTCGCCTAATCGCGGATGATGACGTCTCCGGAAGAAGGCGCGGCCGAGCACGTGCGCGCGACGGCAGTCGACGATCCAGTGCATGAGCTTCCGGACGCCACGGTCCTCTCCGGCGGCCTCTGCAGGGTAGGCGCCTGCGCCATGCAGGCTGCCCGCGGGAAGTACACCGGCTCCCGATGCCCGCGGACGGAAGCCGTACTGGCGGAGCGTGTCGTCGATGGAGCGGCCGTACCACCAGGCACGGTGGTCGACGTTGTTGAAGCGGCCGCCCGAGAGGTTGTCCGTCCGCGCGACTTCGACCGCGCGCTCGTGTTCGAAGCGCCCTGCCCAGGACGGGCTTTCGAGGGCGTTCTCCCGCAGGTTCCTCTCCTCCGGCGTCATCTCGGCCCGCCGTTTCCCGGCGAGGGCCCGCGTCTGTGGTCCTGGCGGTGGTGCGCCGGTGGGGTTTTAATGGAGGTGGCGGACTGGCGGGCGGCGGCTGGGCTTCTGCGCCGCCTTCAATGGCATCGTATCCCGCGCGCGGCCGGCCTTAAAAGTCCACCGGCCCCGTTCCTCCTTCGCCCACACCTCCACTCGCACCACCACCGCCGCAGCGCCATGGGAAAGAAGAACGACTTCGAAGCGTCCTGCAGCGGCACCAAGAAGGGGGAGCGGACGCAAAGGGTGCCGCTTCCCGTCACACTCGGGAGGCTGATGCACGGGAAATGGATGCCGTGCGAGGCCTGGTCGGGCATGCAATTTCCTGGCGGCTGGCGGCTCAGCTCCCACCGGGTGCCCGTCCCTCCCGTCCCTCCCGTCCCTGCGCACGAGCCAGATCGCACCGCGGAGATCCGGCAAAGGAGGCGGTACCTGCCGCCGAACCTCCGCGCTGATCCGGCGTACGCCATCGACTCTGAAAGTTGGCGTACCTATCTCTCGACCGAGAGGGATCCGAGGAGGAGGGCGGGCTTCATGGGCGACAGGGATTTTTCCTTCGACCGTCCACCGCCGACTCGTCCACGAAGACACCAGGCGCCGGTTTCCAACTGGCCGTGGGTGATACCGGAGGTCATCGTGCTCGACAGCGACGACGAGCAGCAGTAGGCGCACGCGTTTAGGGCTTATTTTCATGTATTCAACTATGTAAATTATGTTTTAATGTTAAAAAATGATTCGGTCAAAACATGCGTCGTGCCGCTGGAGCAACCCCCGACGCAAACGGACGCACGGTCGATTTCGACCAATGCAAACGGACAAGCGCGAACATTTTCAAACCCTAAAATGTGGAGATGCCCTTAGCCTGGAGATTCTGCTTAATCAGCTGGAGCATGCATGCAGTAGTCTATGCCGGTGCTAATAAGCCATGCATGCAGCCAGTGGTCGGCCGTTAGCTGACCGATCGGCAGCCTACCGGCATGGGCAGCAGCAGCCGACACCCTGTCGGTCCACGTCTGACCGATCGATCAACAGCTAACCGATCAAGTCATAAAACTGAAATTTTTTGAAAACACGTGCTATTTCTGCAAATAAATGATAAGTTCGTATTATTTAAAAAAAATTCGCAATCTATAGTACTCCTTCCGATCTTAATTAATTGACTTCACTTTATCTAGATATAGAGGTATATAATCAACAAACGCATTTACATATCTAGATAAATTGGAGTCAATTAATTTGGACCGGAGGGAGTATTATAATCGTCATAAAGTATATATTTACATTACTATATATTTATGGTATTATGAATGTTTATATCTATTCTTATATTTTTCGTCAAACTTTTTTTTTATTAAAGGGAACTATTTTTTTGACAATCAATACCACATATATTCATAATAACAAATAGTACATGGTAGAGATACACGAGCTGTCTCCAGCGATTACAAAATAAAGTCTAAAAGATACTAGCAAATCTTCGAGGTCTTCAAACTCTTTCTTCTTCCAAGACATAATCTTGTACCTTTTCGAAGGCGACCAAAGATAGATAACAAACCATAGACTCTGTAAATACCAACGAAGGTTCTCCCATAATTTTAATTTGAGCCGCAATGCCAAGGCTGCGTGCACGCGCGCAACCATTAAAGTAGTCAATCAACATCGGCAAGAGTACCAACACCGGTATGTCGGGGAATAAAAACCGATCTGCCTTGTCGACATTGATGGAGAGCCGAGAATACGAATCACCATTGTCGAGGACGTAGCAATCGGGACAAGAACTGCGAGGATAATCCTCCTCGCGGCAACCATGAGAAAAGATCCAAGATCGATCTGGCGAAGTAAGATCTGAACACCCATACCTAGATAATTGTAATCTTTCGAGCACCACCATTGACGTCGGGAAGGAGATCTCGTCGTCGAACGAAAGGCCGAAGATCACTTATTGCAGACGATGCCATCTCCATTGCGGGGAAATCAACAAGAAAACGGCGACCAAAAACCTAACATAGACTACCGAAAAAACTACTTTTATTGAAAACTCCACTCATAGATCGGGTTCCCCACTCCTTCCGACGCCGGTGAAGCCGGCCGGAGGAGGGGGAACCGATCTATGGAGGAGGCTGAGTAGGGGCGGCTAGGGCTTTTCTCAAGAGGCGACGGCTACAGGGACTGAATTTTTTATTAAAGGGAACTAAAAAACGGAGAGAGTACCAAAAACCCTGGATTGAGAGGAAGGGGAGCCAAAGCCGCGCTCCCCACCCCCAAACCTCCGCCCAAAAGAACAGAGCGCGCGAAAACAGAGCAGCCGCCCGCCAGTCCGCCAGTCGCCCGCGCCACCATCTCCCCCAAGCCCGGCGGCATCTGAAGAGGAGATGGCGCCGCTCGTGCCGTCGTCGCAGCCATGGGTGGAGAAATAGTAAGCGCCGCCGCCCCTCCCCCTTCTCTTCCCCCCATTCCCTGCGCAGTTTTGCGAATAAGCCCTCGTGGTCTGCTCTAATCGTGCGTGTCCCTGGCGCCGCAGCCGGCCGAGGCAAGTGAAGGACGTCGCGCACCAGGAGGAGGTGGTCCGGGTGCTCACCAACACCCTCCAGACCGCCGACGTACGTTCGGGCGCTCCTCTAACCCTAGCTCTCCATTTGTTCCGTGATGTTCTTTTTTATTTTCTGATCTGTTCATGGAGCCCCTTTGGAGATCTCTTATTTGGGTTTGGCCCCTTGCAGCTACCACACATGCTGTTCTACGGCCCGCCTGGGACGGGGAAGACCACCACTGCGCTCGCCATCGCCTTCCAGCTCTACGGGTACTTTCTTTCTGGCCATTGTTTCTTTGGTCTTGTGTTCCTGTGTTTGCTTCGGTCAGCATAACTAGTACTCAATAAGTTTGTAAGGTGTCATACTTGTCAAATGCTAGCGAGGTGTAACAAGTCAACGAAATGGGAGCATTAGATGCACATGGTGTGCATTGTGCAATGGTCAAGTCAGTGGATGTTGAGCTTTGACCGGATCTACTTGTGTGTAGAGTTTGTTGATCCATGTCGTCACAATGGCATGTTAACTTTGCTGATTGTTGTGCATGGACAGTTTGTGGTGACGGGATCACGGGACTGCATTTCCGTGTGGAAAGTTGGAGATTTTGATAATAATGGACATTAACAATATTTGATTTTTTGTTTATTAGGTAGATATCGGCATGCCTAGTTTGTACAATCTTAAGAATCGAGAGCATGTTTGAAAGTGGAAACAATTTTTTTTAAACGTAAGGCGTGGAAACAATTATTTTGAGGGTATGGTTGATTGATTCTGTGAAATGCCATTGACTGGGCCATATAACGAATATAATACATATGCTTTATTATTGGATCAGTGAGGATATGGTTGTGCTGAAGGCATGACTATTCTCATCAGAAAATACAGTGTGTTCATGCTTCAACATTGGGTTAGTGAGTCGAATAATGTATATTCAATTCTAACTAAGTTAAGAAATCAGAACTTCAGTAGATTAAGCTCTATAGATGCTTCCCCTCAAGGTCTTCTTGTGATGGGATAACTAATTGGTTCCAGCACCTCTCATCATTAAAAAAAAACCTTTGGGTAATTGCTATTCAGTTACTTGGACCTACATTAGAGTGTATTTACTATTTGGTAGATTCTGTCCTTTCGTCGTGAAGTAATACTTTAATATCCATAGGTAGAATAACAAAATATTTATGTGATAGAGTACACAATAAAAATGTAAAGTATATGTTTAAAGTAGTACAAATACTATCAGAGTTACATTTTGTCCAACATACAAAACAAGGAAATAACATTTGAAGACGTTTTGTACTTCTGTTTCTCACACACTATGATATTACTGTCAGCATAATTGGAGACTCACTTTAGTTTTCTGGCCCCCTTTGGATAATTCAGTCCAGAGCTCTACAAGTCAAGAGTTTTGGAACTTAATGCTAGTGATGAACGGGGAATTAATGTGGTGAGGACGAAGATAAAAGATTTTGCTGCTGTGGCTGTTGGTTCTGCACGGAAAGCGTAAGCTGAATGCAATTAGATTTTTTTTCGGTTTTCATCTGATAGTTACATTCTTGATGTCTATTTCTGATTTGCTATGGCCTTCAGTGGTTATCCCTGCCCACCATACAAGATTATTATACTAGATGAAGCAGATTCAATGACAGAAGATGCCCAGGTACAATACAGTATGTAGCACTCATATATTGTTATTGTTCCAGTTCTTAATATGGTATGTGTCAGTTGGTGATACCATGAGCTTTTCCACAGAATGCGTTGAGGCGTACTATGGAGACTTATTCCAAAGTGACAAGATTCTTTTTCATATGCAATTATATCAGCAGGTAATCAGGAATCTGTTCATGTACTTTTTCCTGTAGTGCATTATTTATTTAATCTATGAACCCACGATTATTCTGCAATGCAGGATAATAGAGCCACTGGCATCAAGATGTGCAAAGTTTAGGTTCAAGCCTCTATCAGAAGATGTGATGACCAACCGCATCTTGCATATATGCAATGAAGAAGGGCTCACTCTGGATGCTCAGGTGACCTTACAGTTTTCACTTCAAATATTCTCAGCTCAAGCGTTGCTGCAAAACATCTAATCAGTTGTTTGCTTATATTGGCTTATTGAGTTGCTTCTGTATTTTCCATATCAGGCATTGTCCACATTAAGTGCCATCTCTCAAGGAGATCTTCGTCGTGCTATAACTTACCTTCAGGTCTGATGGTTTCCTCAGTACCCTTTGTATTATACTATGGTTTAAGTGTGTTCATTTCGTTTTACTTTTTCTTGTTGCAGAGTGCAGCTCGCTTATTCGGATCTTCTATTTCTTCCAACGACTTGATTAGTGTTTCAGGGGTACTTCTCTCACTTTCTTGCAAATGGCTAACTTACATGCCATGTTACCAATCTTGGTACTTCCTGTAACATAGTGTTATACCAAAACCTGCATGCTTGATAAAGTTGGTTCTCTTGAACTAAGTGGATTTTGGACCAGGTTTTGGTAAGGTTCTGCACATGTGTGATCAAATTATTTAGTTGCACACTCATGTCGTGATAACTTTTACTGTGAAAAAGTTGGTTGTTTGAACATAAAACTGTTTTTTCTTTGTCTTCTCTTGGTAGTTCAAACTATTTTGTTCATGAAGTTGGTCTTCCTTTATCAGGCTATCCCTGAAGATATTGTCAAGTCATTGCTAGCAGCATGCAAATCTGGTGAATTTGATGTGGCAAACAAGGAAGTTAGCAACATTATTGCAGATGGATATCCAGTTTCCCAGCTGCTCTCACAGGTCAGCTATGTTTACGTTTTGCATAGATGCCATAATGTAATTACCTGTTGTTTTCATCTTATAAGTACCACTAGCTAACTAATGTGCTCACATTCAGTTTCTAGATGTGATTGTCAATGCGGATGATATTCCAGATGAGCAGAAGGCAAGAATATGTAAAAAGCTTGGGGAAGCGGATAAGGTTTGTCTAATGTTTATATGCTACGTGTTGCACTAGATAGCCAACTGGAATTCTAGTATGACAACAACCCTTTTTTTAACCTTTGTTCTCGTGAGTTGCATGTTTGTATAGAGAAACCTAGAACATCAGAGAAAGATAAAAGCAAAGGAAAATTTGATGACTGAGTATTATGATGGAGGATAAGTAATCTTATGCTTCCCTGTTTCTTGGAAGGCCGACATGAGTATTTCAGCAATATCAATCAAAGTTAGAATAAACTTTTGGTTTACAGTTGAAATAGTTCCAGCTTTTCAATATGCTGTGACGTGATGATACACTGATCTCCAAAGAGTTGGCCCTTCTGTTCCATTCTCATTATCCTTCTATATTTGGAACTTGCAGTGCTTGGTCGATGGGGCAGATGAGTACTTACAGCTTCTGGATATGGCTAGCGAGACAATCCGTGCTCTTCTTAACATCCCCCAAGGTCTGGTCTTCTAAGAGAAGATCATGGAGATGAACAGGGATATTGATGCCGGTTGTCTGCAAACGATGGCAAATATATCTTGCGCCTCCTTCCAGTTTAAGATGCAGAAGAAGCCTAGCCTCACTCTTGTCGTACTCTTGTGTTATTTTTAGTCTAGGTAACGCTTTATATGCGATGAACTCACCTATCCTTGACCAACTGAATTGTGCCTGAATATGTCACAGCTTCGGCTTGTCACCGCGTTCATCATACTTGCTTTCTCTTGCATCATACTCCGTATTACGTGTGACATGATTATTACAACCTAAGAGCAATAGTGGCGCCTTATCACCACCCTCAACGGTTTCAGTCTCAGCTGAATATCATGAAAAGTAAAAAAAAAAACATGTGCAGATATGCTTCTACCTTTTGTATTTTAATCAACCTGTGAATGCATATAAAGATGGACAGCCAGCTTCCAACTTGAAACGAAAAGTGTTCATGTGGTAAGCGCACAACAGCATGGTTCACTAGGGCATGAACAGAGAAGATAGCTTTTCATATATACTTCATCTGTCCTCTAGAAAAGAAATATGTTATACCATTGGTCATGTGCATGTGCCAGTATAAAAATATATGAGTAAAACAATTAGGAAGACGTGCAATGAAGAGATGACCCTTGATATAACGGAGAAAATTGCTATGTCTTGATATGAAGAAAAAGTATATCGACCTCTTCTCTTTTCCAACAATGGCAACAGTGGTATCACCATATGCCAATTGTACATGCCTTTAGCTTACGTAGGCAGGAATCACTTAAATATGCGAGAAGCATGTTGCTTGGATAAAAATAGCAAAGAAAATTATCCCGTTCAGGGTTCAAATCACCCTTTTTTCAACCAAGACAAACTATTCATCCATAGTGGGGAACGACATGTGTCATTTATATAAAGCTGCAATATGGTAGGCTGTATTTGAGCTCCGCAATGCATTCACTATTTTGACATTATTTTCCATCTTTATCTTTGTTTGGGACATACTACCTCCATCTCAAAGGTCAAGGCTTATATTATTTTTAGAAAGTTAAATTATGTCAAGTTTAACCAAGTTTTTATAAAAAATCATTAACGTACAAAATACATAGATAGATAATGAAATATATTTTCATATGATATCTACAAATATCACATTTGTTGATAGATTCTTCTCAAACTTTATTTGGTTTGATCTTTTTCTAAAAATATAAGCCTTAAGTCTTGGAATGGAGGTAGTATATGTTTTCTCCAATTCCTAGAGAAGTTGAATCATTCTTTGTTAAATTGACATAGAGAATGCATTGCATTTTGATCGGTCATTTCTCCATTTAATTTGATAAACAACGAGACCATTCATCTCCATAGAAACATCTACAAAATTATTCGAAGAGAATGATGAAGTTGCACACACAGCGTACTTTGGCTACCCGGAATGAGGCGACGGTCTGTCTCACATGAAGATGTGTATGTGTGGGCCGTAATCACTATTATCAGCAAACCAATGCATACTTGTATACCAACACATTTTACGTATTATCATATTGGAATACTTCAACATATTGAGCAAGGTCGCAAGACTCCATGCTATTTCCGTTATTGAACACATGAATTGGTGGGTGAGGATGATGGCTGTTGGATTCCGCATGAGCACATATGTTTGCAAATTTGTTGAGATGGTCTTATTACTCCATCCTACATGTAAACGAACTAGTCGGACTAACTCGTCTCCGGATTTTAGGCCTCGTTGTTACATATATAAGAACATGAATATATCGCCGCGAGTGATTGCCATTTCCGTAGGAGTAAATATAGGTAGTGAATCATGTTAGTGTAGCCCATATTTGTCTTGTCCCTCAATTCACATGGCATAACTATTCTCGGGCAAATTATAGCAAAATATGTGAGAAAACACCTTTTAATAACCATGAGGTTCTAGTAAAAAATTGTGCCACTGGATCTAGATCCAATAGCCCCTGCCCTCACTACTTTGTATACAAACCAAACCCTAAACCTTTCTCCTCACCACCGCCACTGTCGCATCCTCCCACATGAGCCTCTTGTTAGATCTGATCACACTGTAGGTGTTGATAAGTGAACACCTTCATACACTGGCGGAGCTTGGGCCAACTGGGGGTGGGGGATAGGCTAGTTTATAAGGCTTCAAAGCCTAAATGTTGAACTACACTAAGCCTTCATAACCTCATTGTAGCTTGCACCAGCAACACCCGTGACTTTTGATACTTTGTTGTTCCATTTGGTACACATTGTCGTTCCATTTGTTGTAGCCATCAACCACCATCCTCTAGGATATTGGTATGGCCTTCAAGACCACATCTTGGCGCGCGTGCCACTACACCTTTCTCCTCTCTATTCATTGGTATCAGAAGCCGAACAATCCAACAACCCGTTGTTGAAACAAAATCTTGAGAAAGATCATAGGTTTTAGTCCTTTATTATTTGGAGGATATGGAGAAATGATTCCAACAAGGGATCACTCATTTTTTTATAGTTTTAGCCGGGAGCGGGCATATTTGGGTGGCTGAGTGGGCCACTACCCACTCTGAAATTTTGGAAAACGTTTTATAATTATTATTTGGGCAAATTTTTATCATAGGTTGGCGGCCAGTGCAAAAATAAAAATTGAGAGGTGTGCCCATACGGTAGTTTTTTTACTTCATCCGCACTAGTTTTGCCATTGTAATTTTTACGTAAGAGCCAACAATCATTAATCATTTTTAATAAGCAACACCTTTTCAATTTTCAATAAAAATTGAGAGGTGTGCCCACAGGATAGTTTTTTTGTGCGTCCGCGACTTGTTTTAGCGGTTGTACAGTACTTATATTATGTAAAAGCCGATCATCATTAATCATTTTTTTTGTTACAGGGTTTATGCCAGAGGGTACTAACGATACTTCAATTGTTCTTATTCCAAAGGTTGACAACCCAACTGAGCTGAAAGATTTTTGTCCTATTGGGCTATGCAATGTTCTGTACAAAGTGGTATCCAAATGCTTGGTTAATAGATTGAGACCGCTGTTGGGCGACATTATTTCAGAAAACCAAAGCGCATTTGTTCCTGGGCGTTTGATAACTGATAATGCACTCTTGGCCTTTGAGTGTTTGCATTTTATGGAGCATGGCACATCTACGAATTCTTCTTATTGTGCATATAAATTGGATTTATCTAAAGCTTATGATAGAGTAGATTGGCATTTCTTGGAGTCTACAATGCATAAAATGGGGTTTTCTCATCGGTAGATACAATGGATTATGGCGTGTGTTACCACGGTGAGATATTCAATTAAATTTAATGGAACCCTTTTGGAAGCATTCTCTCCTTCTCGAGGTTTAAGACAAGGGGATCCACTATCTCCCTTTCTGTTCTTACTCGTGGCTGATGGCCTTTCTGCTCTCCTACAAAGAGAAGTTGAAGTAAATGGAATTTCACCAATTAGAGGTGCACCTGGTGTCTCCCATCTTTTGTTTGCGGATGATACTTTGTTGTTCTTTAGAGCTTCGGCTGATGAAGCTTCAAGAGTTAAGCATGTTGTTGATGTGTATGCAAATGGTACGGGCCAGCTCATTAATCCTTCCAAGTGCTCTATAATTTTCAGCGGTTCTTGTTCTCAGGAATCACAAGAGGAGGTCCGTACTATCCTTCAAGTGGTAAGCCAGGAATTTGAAGAAAAGTATTTGGGGCTGCCTACCCCAGATGGTCGGATGCATAAAGGCAGATTTGCTAATCTACAATCTCGCCTCTATCAACATCTGATGGCATGGGGAGATAGTCTTCTCGCCCAAAGTGCTAGAGAAATTCTTATTAAGGCCATTGCACAAGCCATTCCAGCATATGTTATGGGAGTCTTTAAGCTTCCATTTTCTCTGTGTGATGATCTCACAAAGCTAATTCATGATTATTGGTGGGGAGTTGAACATGGTAAGCGTAAAACTCACTGGGTGAACTGGAATACTATGCTTCGTTCGAAAGCTCAAGGTGGCATGGGTTTTAGAGATATGCGTCTCTTTAATCAGGCATTATTGGCCCGCCAAGCTTGGAGGTTAATTACTTGTCCAAATAGTCTTTGTGCCTGTGTATTGAAGGCCCGCTATTATCCTCGTGGAGATCTTCTGGATACCGTCTTTACCGGGAACCCTTCCTCTACTTGGACAGCCATCTCCTATGGCCTGGAGTTATTGAAGAAGGGCATTGTGTGGCGTGTTGGAAATGGTACCAGCATACGTATTTGGCGTGATTGCTGGTTGCCAAGAACAGCGAACAGCCAGGTTCTTACTCCAAAGAGGAACAGACGTATTAAGTTTGTTTCAGAGTTATTAGATGAGCATGGTCGATGGAAGACTCATCTGATTCGGGATACCTTCTACCCTATAGATGCTGATGCTATACTTAAAATTAAGCCCTCAAGAAGGGGATTCGATGATGCCCTGGCATGGCAACCGGAGAGATCTGGAATTTTCACGGTCTGCGTATCATTTGGCTTTCAATAGCCTTTCGACACAATGTGCCTATGGCAGCTCGAGTGCATGTCCTGACCGAAAGGATCCTTGTTGGTCCAAAATATGGAGTTCCTCTGTACCACCAAAGGTTAAAACCTTTGCATGGAGAGCAGCTTCTAACGCCCTAGCTACAGAGGGTAATAAGCTAAGAAGGAAGATGCATGTCACATGTTTATGCAGGATATGTGGCTCGGCCGTGGAGGATGAGGCGCACGCTCTCGCACACTGCCCTCATGCTCGTCGTCTTTGGCATTCGATGAGAGATTGTTGGCTTCTTCCTTCTGAGTCCGATCTACGGGTGTCCACTACGTCCCGGTTCCGATCGAGTCCTCATTTCTGCTCCGACTCATATGATTGATCACACACTTTTGGTAGCGTGGAGGGCTTGGTATGAGCGGAATGAAGTAACTCATGAGAAACCTATTCCGACTACAGAGAGTTCAAAGAGATTCCTATGTAGTTATGTGATGATCCTTGGTTCAATAAAAAACACATCCACCGACCAAGTCTTAAAAGGGAAACAATCGATGCTGGATTCTGGTGTTCAGCGAATCAATCCAGTGGAAGTGAAGAAACCACCAGTTAAACGCTGGCTTAAACCCCCTCTGGGTTGGGTCAAGTTGACGATCGATGGTTCTTTTAAGAGTGATGATGGTTCTGCAGGTATTGGTATGGTGCTACGTGACTATGCTGGTACAGTAATTTTTCGGCTTGTCGATCCCTTGCGTCATGTGAGCAGGCTCTAGAAGCGGAAGTCTCAGCCTGTTTGGAAGGCCTGGAGTTGGGGCTGCTTCATAGTGATTTGCCTATCGTTGTTGAGTCAGATTGCTCTCAGTTAATCTCGTCTATTTTGGCCAAAGGAAAAGACCGTTCGCTCTATCTACATAGTATCTCAGAGATTAAAGTTTTATCTAGTGGTAGTAGAATTTGCAACTTTGTAAAAGTAGACCGTAGTCAGGTGAGGATTAGTCACTGCCTTGCTAATTTGGCAAGAGCAGAGTATATAACAGAATTTTGGCTTGGTTCAGGACCTGAGTGTGTAGTGCAGGTGCTTGAGTCTGAGTCCCTTGTAATCCCGTCTGATTAATAAAGGTCTGTTTTTGCCCGCAAAAAAAAAAGCAATCCCTTTTCAATTTTCGAAATGTTCTACTATAAGATATTTTGTGTTTTTCGTTTTTGAAGATGTTGGGGCGAAGCGAAGATGAAGAAATTCGAACCGGAAGAGCTGAAATCCCCCTTGTCACACTCCTCTCGGGGGCAGTCGCTCGCACGTGCCTGCCCCTGCCCATCCCGCCGTGGCCCCCGTCAGTTGCGGGCACACAGTCCAAGCTCCCACCACCGGTTCCGCCTCCGCCTCCGCCGGCGCCGGCGACGATGCCTCGCAAGGCCTCCTCCTCCTCAGGTACGCCTCCCTTCGCGCCTCGCAATTCCCCCAAGCGCTCACGCCCCCTCCTCCCGCCGCCCCTCCCCGCCCCTCCCCAAAACCCTAATTCCATCCCATCCCAGATGCGAAGCTCAAGTGGCGCAAGCGGAAGCGCTCCCAGGACCCCTCCCCATCCAAGCCCGACCACTCCGACGACTCCGACTCCGCGCCGGAAGACGACGCGCCCCACGCCTCCGCCAACGGGGCCCAAACCCTAGATGACGACGACCTCCGCGACGCGGAGGTGCTCTCCTCATCCGAGCCCATTTCCGCTTTCCCCGCGGCCGCCCGCCGCACCATCACCCGGGTCCACCCATCCGTGCTCGCAGCCGTGGCCGCCGACCGTGCCGTGTCTGCTGGCGACACCACCGCCCCGGGCCCCGCGCTCGAGAACATCTCGCACGGCCAGCTGCAGGTGCTCGCGGCCATGCTCCCGGACCACCCGTCCCTCTCCAACGACCCGGACAAGCCGTCCTCCTACGTCTGCACCGTGCCTCCGCTCATGGAAGGCCAGGGCGTGCCCAAGCAGTTCTACGGCAAGCTGCTCCTCGTGCCCCGACACGCAGGTTTGTTCTTCCTCTCCACTCCCAACGATGCCTCCTAGCGACCCAAACCATTACTACAACAGTACGCTGACGTGCTGATTTGCGATTTGTAGATTGGTTCTCGCCGGCGACGGTGCACAGGCTGGAGAGGCAGGTGGTGCCGCACTTCTTCTCGGGGAAGTCCCCGGGGAACACGCCGGAGAAGTACATCATGCTGAGGAACAAGGTGATTGTCAAGTACCTGGAGCGGCCCGTGAGGAGGCTCGCGTTTGCAGAGTGCCAGGGGCTCGTCACCAACACGACTGAACTGTACGACCTGAGTAGGATCGTCAGGTTCCTGGACACGTGGGGGATCATTAACTACCTCGCCGCTGGGTCTGTGCACCGGGGCTTGAGATTGGCGACGTCGTTAGTCAGGGAGGAGCAGACGGGGGAGCTGCAGCTGCAATCCGCGCCGTTGAAATCGATTGATGGCTTGGTTTTGTTTGATCGGCCAAAGTGCAGCGTCCGGGCGGAGGATATCGCGTCGGTGGCCTCGACTTCCTCTGCTCTGGAGGTGCCAAATGGTGATACTGGTCTTGCAGACTTGGATGAAAAGATTTGGGAGCGCCTGTCCGAGAGTTTTTGTAGTTATTGCTTACAGCCTTTGCCCAGCTTACACTATGAGTCACAAAAGGAGGTACGCATAATATAACTGTAACTCTTATGGAGATTTTTTATTCTCAGTTATGGGAGACTCTTTATCCACGTTTTTAGAGAAAATCAGATCTGTTGATTATGTAATTGTTCTCTTAACATTTACCCTTAAAATTAGTTTATTCTGTAGAATGATTCCGTATTGTCGAGTATCATGCATTTGAAGTTTAGCATTGATTTACCACGCGATCATGCGAAAAGGAACTGATTAGTGCTCCATATGTTATGCTTGTGGGTTACATTTCAACTTCTACTCTCATTTGCAATTTTAAGTACCAAAAGCTCATAAAATTTACGGGATGCTTTGGTTAAGAGATGTATATTTGAGTTATCATGGCGCTGCAAGTTATCAGTGTATTTGCTTTGTAATATGACAATTATCATGTTAGTCCAGTATAAATCACATTCTGTTTTCAATATGATTTACCCTAGGATGAGAGTTGGGCAGCTAACATTTCCGTTCCTGAACATGCATCAATTGTTTTATTTGTCCTTATTTCTTTTTCTTTGGGATGTGCTAGTGGTCCTCTCCCACCCCCAAGTATGCATATATGTAATTCGTGTAAATGCATTAAATAATATTGCAGTAATTTAAAGTCTTAACACACAGTAGGTATTGAAAATATTATAATATGCTATTCATTGCAATGTTTATGCTATCACATGGTTTGGCACTGTTGGAAAGTTGCCAACTTCGAATAGCCCTAAGAAAATCTTTTACACCAACATTGATCAGAAGCGCATGTTTTTGAAATAGCCTTCTTATTTTGTGCTGTCATGTTTATGTGCATTTGCTTAGATCTTCCAACAGATAAATTGTCTTAAAAATAGTAAGCTTCTCTGACCGGATCTCATCCTCCAGCTCATCTTAAATGCTAGCTTTGAGTTGAAATTGTTCCAATGAGCCATTATATTATTGGCTTCAATCTAAATGCATAATCTATTCTCGGGGTAGCTATCATACAGCTGTTCATAACTTGCATAACGTACAAACAATTTGTGAGGTGCAAACACAGTGGCAAAACAAACAATAACTGGGAAACTGTGCAACACTACAAAAAATATGAAAATGCAAAAACCTTTTGAAAATGTACTTCAAATTACTCAAAAATTTCAACTTGCCCATGGCTGGCGTAGTCGTCATGATGATTTCCGGGTAGATATGTATGATTTTTGTTTTACAGGTAGATGTCCATGGATATCTTTATTCTTTGGCATCATAGTAATTTTACTCTACTATTGTAAACTCTTTTCGAGAGAAGCTTGTAAAGGTGCGAACGAGGTGACTAATTTTACTGATTGAGCAGGCAGACATTGCGCTTTGCTCGGATTGTTTCCACGATGCAAGATTTGTTCCTGGCCACTCAAGCTTAGATTTTCAGAGAGTGGATGGAACGAAAGATGGATTAGACAATGACGGGGACAGCTGGACTGATGATGAAACTCTACTGTTGCTAGAGGGTGTAGAGAAGTACAATGATAACTGGAATGGTATTGCTGACCATGTCGGAACAAAGTCAAAGGCGCAATGTATTCACCATTTTATTCGTCTTCCAGTGGAAGATGGTTTGTTAGAGAGCATGGAAGTGCCAGAAGCATCTGTTTCATCTAGAGTACAAAGCAATGGATTTTCGCATTCAAATTCCAACGGCAGCATTTCAGGTGCCCTCACTATTTGCTCTGCAGACAAACTTATCATTTGGTTACATTTAACTTTTGATGGTGGCCAAAGTTTATCTGCTTTCATTTCGTAACTGTGACAATTATTTGCCTTAGGAAGCTTTCCCCAAAGTAGCCAACCTGGACAGCAGCTTCCATTCGTTAATTCCGCTAATCCAGTAATGTCTCTGGTGAGTGATTGCACACCTTTTGTGTTGCTATCTGTAAATTTATTGAACTGCATATTTCTATTTTAGGTGTCAAAAGTCTTATTGCCTTTGATTAGTCACACTATAGTTATTTTCAGCTCTTTTTACACTGTCAAATTTCAGTGATGTACATGCATGCATACTGTAAATTCCAAAATTTTCTAACTGAGTTGCTTCTGAATCAAAGCCCACCCTGGGTTTAAGATGAATCATTTCCCAAACTTTGGAAATTGAGCTGTGACTATTAGTAGTTGCTGACCATGTAGTGGCACTGCTAATCTGGATGTCTATGCTGTACTAAGGCACTATTGAACTTTACTCATTGCGTGGGTGGATAGCTTATTGCAGTTTATTTGCCTTCTCAAACATCAAAAGCTGTTGAACAGTAATTGGACACGGGATGTCCACGGCGCCCCCAGCCCAATCGTATTAAGTCCCTTAAGTGAACACCCACGGCAGAAAATAAACTGTCGACTGGTCAATCACAAGACTCCCGCTACCGCCGCCCGCCGCCACCGTGCTGCATCCGCAACTGCCTCCATGGCGCTTGCGGTGGGCTCCTTGGCTGGAGGACTCCCCTAAATCCACACCGCAGCCCTTCTATCCCACTGCTCCTCGTCTCTGCTAGCAATCTCCAGGCGGCGAGATCCATGGGAGCAGAGGTCTGTACGGAGCTGCAGTCCGACGCTCTCCGTGGGGCGCAGATCTGGACGGTGGCGAGGTCCGCAGGTGAATGATGCCTTCCAAGAACTGCCGGCAGAAGGTATCCCTACTCCAGGTCTTCCAAGGAACAGCAAGATGCAGTTGCGGCGACTGCTTGCTCCAGGCGGCAGGGTGGCGGTGTTAGGGGAGGGTGGCGGCTGGTGGCGCTAGGGGAGGACGTGGCGGCTGAAATTGACTGAAGCGAAGAGAACGTGGAGAGCTGAAATCGACTGAGATCGAAGAAAAATTTCGGTGAAGAGCTGAAATCGAGTGAGAAGAAGATAAGGTGAGCGAATAGAACGTGGTGGGACCGCGATCTATAGCGATGGTTGCCTTTTTTCCCTGTTACGTCGCGGGAGCACGAGCTAGAAGCAGCGTGCAGCGCGTGACCACCCGTGAGGCAGTAGTATTTTGTCTCTACTATTTTCATCTGACTAATTTAAACGTGCACGTGGTGGGGTTAGCGGCCACCGCCTAATTTGTGATAATTAAACATGCACAAGCGCCTATCTTGCTTAAGTCAAGTGGACATAAGTGAGCACATAGCGGGTACCCATGGACATGCCCACTTACAGGTTGATTGAACAGCACAAAAATGTGTAGAAAGCCGCAAAACATGTTGTCATTGCTGTGAGTATAAATAGCTTATTGTCATTGATTGAATGCTCAAACTAAAAAACCTGATTGGGGGCACTGGAGGTACATTATAGGGAATATGCAACCCTGATGATAGGTGGAAATCTATGTACATTTCATGCTGAATATTGAGTGCGCATCATATTTTAGTTCTGACATAACTCTGAACACGAGCAGTTGAATGAAATTTGAAAGAATCATATTTAGATGCACCTGAAGAGCGACGAGCAGATAGGTTGGCAATTTTGCTGAGAACCCCTCACAAGTTGGATCACACTGGTTCTTCTAGCTAGTTAATGTTATACAGTTTCCTGTTGTTGATGTACGTCTGTTCAGGCTGCTGTAGATATATTATATTGTTGGTCTAACTGTTCAGAAATGTTTTGCAGGTTGCATTCTTGGCCTCTGCAGTAGGACCAAGAATAGCAGCATCCTGTGCAAATGCTGCTTTATCTGTTTTGACGAGAGATGATTCCAGGTGAGCCACTTATATACCATATAAGTATCAATCACTTGCACTTTTCCTGCCATTTTTTGGGCTGCTTATTACTTTTATACTGATGAAAGTACTGATATACTTTTATAGTCTGATGAGGCCTGAGGATGTCTTGCATAGAGATCGTTTTCTCAAACACACTGTAGGGCCTGTTTGATTCAAAGGATTTCAAAATCATAGGAATAGGAAAAACACAGGAATAGTATGTCATGATATGTGAAATCATATAGGAATACAAGATGCATGAACTAGTTGTAGAAGTCATTTGGTTGCACCACAGGAAAAACGCAGGAATTTTCTACATAGATTGAGTACATGTCATAGTTCTCATACAAATATAGGCATTTTTTCAAGAGGTCTAACCTCTTGCCAGAAATCCTATGGGATTGTAGTATAGGAAAGCAATCCATAGGAATTTTGGAGGGTTCAATTTTTTTTTAATCAAATGGCTTCTATAGGAAAAAATTCCTATGGGTAAGAGTCCTACAAAATTCCTTCAGGAATCCTTTGGATCAAAAAGCCCTTACAGGCTTTTCTAACCAAAACATCTCTTTGGTACATAAGAATATTTAAAATGAGTTTGACCCAGTGGGCTGGAGGTGGCTTATTAGCAATATGTATTGGAGTCTATCTTGGATTAAAGAAAAATGATGCAATGCATTACGGATGCCCAGTGATGTGATTAATGAACATTTGTTAAATCAAATTTGCGATGTTGGTTTTATAACAGGAGATGCAAGTCTCAATTTTGTCATACTGTTTGATTGTTTTCAATTCGACGAGTTGACTCCAGCTGGAGATTTAGGTAGGTAGAAAGCTGGTTTTTAAGTCAGTAGTGCATGTCTAGAACTATTTTTAGTTGGCATTACACATACAATCATATTTGGAGTGGCTAGGTTTTCTGCCCCTCGTGCACCCTGCTTTCCTTGGTTGGCACTTCCTTTTGGCATCCCGCACTATCTGGACACAGGATACTGACTTATCCCAAGTCAAGCGACTTGGGGTTCTGAGTAGATACCTAGTAAGAGCTGCTCAACTTGCTTAGCCAAGTCAGTACAGCGAGCTTGTCTTGCAAAACCGTCAGCAGTGCTTGGTTTATTGTAGTCTTTTTGTCTTACCTTTCTTGAGTATCTCTTACCATGATTTTTTACTGCCAGGATGTGTCCAGAAGGCAATGATGCTATGGGTCAAGCTGCTCGTCCAAACTATGGTAACTGCTTTATTCCTCAAATCAGTATGTCATTTCTGTATATGTTTTCTATACAAAATTATTGTAAACGCGATATTATTTTGAAACAGATGCCTCATCATCTGTCTCTCCTGAAAACGTCAAATATGCTGCAATGTGTGGCTTGTCAGCAGCGGCAACAAAGTGCAAACTTTTTGCAGATCAGGAGGAGCGTGAAATTCAGAGACTGGCGGCCACCATCATAAACCACCAGGTTTGTAGGAGGGAAAGTTCAGCATGCTGAATCTGTATGAGGGTGCTTATGGTCTAGTTTGCTTCCTTTTTATTTTGCTGCATATGTTGCATTTCTTGCTGTGCCAGTTCTGCACATTTACTTATGGCTTATGAGTCAAGATGGAAGCCTTGAAATCTGATTTGGCACTGAAGTTGCTGTAACACTGCACAAATCGTTTGCTTCTTTTGAATTTTGATTAAACCTCAAATTACGAGCGCCCTTGACATGGTTGCCCCACTTGGATAAAAACACTGAGAAAAGAAAATATGTTTTGGGCATATAGAGAGGCACATGAGCAAAAGGAACACTGCATCCGAAGCATTGGTTTCTGCCGCAGATGAGGTTTTGACAAGTTCTGCTGACCTGAATGTGGTTAAAGAAAATAAGTTGTTCCGCCATAATATTTTTAGAATTTGTTACAACTAGGTGATATCATTTTGCATAAGGAAAACCATATTTTACTAAAAGCCAGGAAGCTCCAGCCCAGTATCATTTGGGTATTTGTCTGAAATCTTACCCAGCCTTCTTCTGTTGATCACCTGGAAATTAATACTAATGGTATTTTTATGATCTTGAGACATACTAGGTGGTATTTATGTTGCTTTCAATATTCTAACTATGTCTGCTGTAATACTGATTGACAGTTGAAGAGATTGGAGTTGAAGTTGAAGCAATTTGCAGAGGTCGAGACCCTGCTTTTGAAGGAAAGTGAGCAGGTTGAGAGGGGAAGGCAGAATCTTAATGCTCAGCGTACCCGGGTGATGTCAGCTCGGTTTGGTTCCAGTGGAGGCCCAATGCCCGGAGGCAGCAGCACCATGGCCTCAAATCCAATGAATCAAGCCAACCCTCGACCACCAGCAATGCAAGGAGCAATGCCTCCGGCCAACATGCAAGCGTATTACGCCAATAACATGCAGGGACATCCAGCCCAGCTTGCTTTCTTGCAGCAGCAGCAGCAGCAGCAGCAGCAGCAACAGCGTCAGCAGCAGCAGCAACAACAGCAGCATATGCTCTCATTTGGGCCTCGCCTGCCACTCTCGGCTATCCACCCAGGCTCAACGTCAGCACCAAGCGTCATGTTCAATCCTGGCACGCCCAATTCGGCCACCCAAAGCCATCATCCAATGCTGAGACCGCCCACTGGGAATAATTCTAGTTTTGGTTAAGGAGAGATTCTTGTCCCGCGTCCTAGTTATCTGTGTTTGTAGCTCTGATTTGTGGTCGCTGACTATTGTAATTCAATTGCACAATCACAGGTAGATGGATTTTAGTCGTTAGGTTTTCCATTTTAGTTCTCTTTGTTCCGGAATCTCTCGGATAAGCTCCATATTTAATAGGTAAAAGGTTGTGTTATAGAGAAGTGGGAGTTCCACCCTGACGCAAGTAACTGCTGCTCCCAACTGATGCTACAAAGTGACTGGAAAGTGAAATGATTTGTATTCGTTCGCTGGAAGTTGTCCGTGGTTTATATTTGGGAGCCTTGCGTGTGCCTTTCACTGCAATGCATCGTGTTTTGGTGAGAGTGTGCATCTGAGTTAAATAAACACATATTTAGATTATACATTCGGCTGATCCTACCAGGATTCACCGAGATATAATGTCATCAT